>NC_056743.1:742882947-742935447 GCF_019279795.1 Protopterus annectens
TAAGATTCGATAAAAGAACCCAAAACCTCCTCCCTGATCAATATCTGCAAAATCCCTCTAGGACCCTCTGAGATAATCAACCATGGTATCCCCTCAATGTCTGGAGTAGACGCCTGTAAAGTCTCAAAGGACATGCAAAAGATGGATCCATGCCAGCTTCCCATGGAGTCACACCAGAGGAATCCAAAGTAGATACTGACTGACTAAACAGAGCTATTACCCACTTCTAGAGGGATGTCTGGTGGAGGCTGCACAGCCAAAGAATCCATCCTATTCTTCTTACCTAGTGGGAGTATTTTGGGATAAGGATTCTGCCATGGTAGCCTGGGCTAACTGTATAAACTGTTGGTTTTCAAGATAAATAACCAGGGACCAGGGAAGACAAATGGCTTTTGGCTGTCTTAGGCACAAATGCCTTCCAGATACTTATTATTATATTTATAAGCACATCTAAGGTAACGTGTATGTACATTGGTAGTGATGTGACACTGATGAATTTTGAAAGGCACAATACAACATACCATATTGGTATATTTTATATATACATTTTTTATACATTATATATATATATTCAAATATATATTTATATTATATATATTTTTTACCTCTTTTTATACATAGGAGCACATTAATAGATTTGGATATATGATGAATTTTCGCAATGTTGAATGTTTAAACACACTTTGCGTTTCGATATTTTTATGAGCATACTCTACACAAAGTTAAACATTTATATATTCAACATTTATATATTCAGCTTAACTGAAAGAGAATTATGCTAAAAGACATTTATAAGCAAGATACTCAAAAAGACGTTAAGTAGATCTGTTTATAAGACAATTGATTTAATGTGACAGACTAAATAGAAACTGTTGCTTTAAATGCGTAGTTTTAGAAATATACTTTTTAAATACGTTTTCGTGCTGTCAACAGGACATAGAGCACGATTATGCTATGGACATTGAATGAATCTTTAGACTGTGGACTAATACATATAGAGATGAAATGTTCTGACCCACTACTGTTATTATGTTTATTCTCAAATAATATTTAGAGATGCATTTGTGTGTGAGAGAGATTTTTAAGTCATGATTCTGTTATACAATGTCCGATTTCCTTAAGGAATCGAATGTCACAGCGGTTGAGAATGCATACATATTTTTATATGGTAAAAGAATTATTCTTATTATATCTGTTATGTATAAAATATAAGATTGTAGCAGTCTTGGAACATTATTGTATTTCACCTTCTAAGAATCATACAGCAATGTATTGTTTATTTAAATTGGAGCTTTGCTTATTAGATTTGGACAGCATATGCCGCCCTTGAGATTCATTTGGCTGATGTCAGCTGAGAGTGTTTTGTGTTAATTGATGAGTTAGGTTATCTAAGTTAATGGTTCTATCAATAAGATTTTATTGGATGGCATTTTATATAAAAGGAGTGTTGGTATTTGATTTAATTGATCTGATGAAGCGTGCACAACGCACGCGAAAGCGCTTATCCTGTCATTTGGTTGTATTGGAATAAAAGAAGATTTTAAGGATTTATTCTCGTGGTGTATCCTTACAGTTTTTTCGTGACATTGCCTTCCAGATACTACAAGAGGTATGGTCATGGGAAGCACCCAAACAAAAAAAGACACTGTTCATGATGATCCTTATGGGGAATCTGCCTCCTACACTGACATTTTCCCTTCTTGGATGACATGAACTCTAGGTAGTA
This sequence comes from Protopterus annectens, assembly GCF_019279795.1. Classification (NCBI taxonomy): domain Eukaryota; kingdom Metazoa; phylum Chordata; order Ceratodontiformes; family Protopteridae; genus Protopterus; species Protopterus annectens. Next base: position 742,884,674 of record NC_056743.1, read on the forward strand.
AAAAAAAAAAAAAAAAAAAAAACCTTAGTACAGCAACAACGCATTCAGATCAGCTAGCAATAATGGCATTCGAACTGGCAGAAAACAAGTTCTGGGTAGTTGCATCTGTACATTCCTTTTATGTCCTACGTTCTGTGTAGTGAGCATGGCATGACTTATGGCACATACAAGATCATCAGGCTTTTGTATACTTGCTGAGCATCAGGCTGTCCTGTGCAGGAGATCCCTTCCATTTAGGATACTGCAACAGTGATGTAGAAGGACATTAGCACTGCCCAATCAATTAAGTCCCTTAGAAAAATTCTTATTATTAGCTCAAAAAAGTTAAAATAAAATAATAAAGATCTGACTGCAACTAGTCAGTTACTGGAACACAGACCCATTTCTTACTAGCTAAATAAATGATAAATAATTACAGATTTAATTAAACTATAAAACTAACTGCTCCTAACATAATGGTCACTATACTACTAAATTACTTAAAATGACACAATAAAAAAGATCAATATTTACCTCAGAATGCTACTGATATGGCACTCCATAAAAACCTACACAGACTGCTTAGGACCCTCTGAGATAATCAGCCATGGTTCCCCCTCAATGTCTGGAGCAGACGCCTGTAAAGTCTCAAAGGACATGCAAAAGATGGATCCATGTCAGCCTCCCATGGAGTCACACCAGAGGAATCCAAAGTAGATACTGATTGACTAAGCAGAGCTATTACCCACTTCTAGAGGGATGTCTGGTGGAGGCTGCACAGCCAAAGAATCCATCCTATTCTTCTTACCTAGTGGGAGCATTTTGGGGATAAGGATTCTGCCATGGTAGCCTGGGCTAACTGTTTAAACTGTTGGTTTTCAAGATAAATAACCAGGGAAGACAAATGGCTTTTGGCTGTCTTAGGCACAAATGCCTTCCAGATACTACAAGAGGTATGGTCATGGGAAGCACCCAAACAAAAAAGAAAAAAAGACACTGTTCATGATGATCCTTATGGGGAATCTGCTTCCTACACTGACATTTTCCCTTCTTGGATAACATGAACTCTAGGTAGTAAAAAAAAAAAAAAAAAAAAAAAAAAACCCCAATGGGGCACTTTTCGGGTGGCTAAGTATTTAGTACAGCAACAACGTATTCAGAACAGCTAGTAATAATGGCATTCAAACTGGCAAAAAACATGTTCTGGGTAGTTGCATCCGTAGAAACCTACACAGACTGCTTAAAACATACCTTGCAGCTGTCCCTAATTTTGCAGAATGTTCCGGATTTTGCCTCATACTTTTGCCCTTTCCTCAGTAGGTGTTTGATTGTCTTGCAAATCTCTAAGGATTACAGTCAGTCAGCAATGCAAGACATTAGAGTTTCATATTTTTGCTGTTCAGAAAATGCATGTTGATTCAAAATCTGTTCTTTTAAATTTTCCAGTGATTTACAGTAATATTTTGTGCCTTTGTCCCACCCCCATTATTTTTGGCTTTGTCCAGAATTCTTGAGCAAAGAAGCTTGGAGGTATCTAAAATGCCGCTCAGTAGAACCTTAGACAATTAACAGGGTCCATTGAAGTCCATGGCAAATGCTGCTCTAACATACAAAACACAGAAAACATTCTGAAGGGGCAAATCAGATAGGTGCTGGAAGAAATATTTGAGGTGTAGATCCTGGAAAAGGCAGATAGCAGATAGCTCCATGAGAATGAAAAAATAAAAACATGCAGAAAATAAATTTATGAAATATCTGGGACTCTGCTCTGTGTGATGCATATAATAACATGCTTTGGGATAAGGGAACTTAGTTTGTGACTCATGGGTTTACCACTCATCACAAGTAATTTCCTAAACCATTTCCTAAACCTGCTGTTTAGTCTATTTCATGTATCATACACCATACCCTCATGTACTCCACACACACACATGCACACACACACACTTTTTATTGTTATCCTCACTTTATAGCCCCCAAATAAAACACATATCTAGTACACAATAGGTTGACTATATAATCAAAAATATATGTTGATTCATTACATTATTCTAACAAAAGTAAATCAACCAAGTCAGATCAACTTCCCAATAGACTGTAATGGGAAATGGAGTAAAGACTATCAATTAAAACATAACCCCCCCCAAAACAAAAACCATATCATTCAACCAAACGGGTCTATATTACATCAACGAACATTTAAATGTTCGAATCTCTAATGGTCAATCTTATTAGAGATCAAACATTCAAATGTTCGAAAATGTAATAAAAACAAAATAAAGAAAACAAAAATTAAGAAAAGGGTTTAAGCAGGGGCGCAAGCCCCCCTGCACCCCCCACACCCCCACTAATTAAATATACCAACTCCGAGATTGCACATTAGTGCACTACAGTGCGGAAACTGGACATTTCCCTTTCACTACACTGTAGCGCGATCTTGGAGTTGATATATTTAAGTAGGGGGGGGGTGCAGGAGTTGCTCTGTTTTGTGGTAAAATGCTCTTTTCTGTGTCAGTGAAACAGTAAAGTCAGCAGAGTTATTTTTACTTTGTGGATCATAGTTTCACTGTTTGTGTTAATTGAAATTCCTATGCAAAACAGCTACCATGTGGATTTATCAGACTGCTTGCTAAATCTACTGTACTACTCTGTATTATTATAATTATAAACCATGCAATTTGTTCATTAATCCCTCACTGTACTTTAATTGAAGGATAAGACAACTTACAACAACAAAGAATGTTTCTCCACCTTACTCTCACAAGAGCTCTAGCAATGACTGGCTCTTTGCACATATCAAGGACACACCACTGGGGGTACTCTACAAATCTGCTCAGGATTTGCTATAAGGACTTCTGTCATTGTAACACCTACCTTCAGTTTTGCTCTCTATAAACTTTGATGCTTGGTAGTGTACAGGTGTGTGTAACTGGCTTTGCTGCCATACTTGAGTTTTTTTTTTTAGAATGTTCTTGCAACTGGCTACCCTGCAGTCCATTCCGAATGCGTCCATGAAGTTGATCTACCATGCTGCAGAAGGTACCTCACAGGCTGTGGGTTCAGCCATAGCCATCAGAAGACATGCTTGGATGAGCTTATGTGATTTTGCAATGCCATTTAAGTCTTCATTCATCAGTGTGTATTTTGACAGATCTTCTCTGTTTGGCACCAAGGTTAAGGACACACTCTCCAGGCATGAACAAGAGGGAAGACCCTGTCTGCCATAGTGTACATTTTCTACTCTTCAAAGACCCTTCTCTAGGAACCAGTGAGCTGCTAGAAAGATGTGGTATAAGAAATCCCATGGTCCTTTCCAGAATTCACATAGAGATAGTTCCCCCAAGGACAGAGGGGGTTCTCAAATAAAAGATGCCAAACTCAGGCAGAGGTGGTCCACAGAACTAGAGCTTTAGGGATTCTATCAGCAATCCTGAAAGGAGTCCCAACTGTTCTCCTCTGTAGGTAGAAGGGGATCATTTCTATCTCTGCACCACTGAGTCTGGCTATCTATAACAAAAGATTTGTGAGTGCAGAGGATCATATCCAGAGGTTATACCATTCCATTTTCCCTACCTGCTCCCTCAGTCATGAAGAAAATCCCAATGTTCCACCCAGTCATAGGAAAGCAGCATCTCTAGAAATAAAAATGCTGCTAGAAAAAAGAGTGATCCAAGAGGTCCCAATAGACCAGACAGGGTCCAGAACTTATTCAAGATTCTTCTTAGTGTCAAAAAAGACAGGGGACTTGAGACCAGTTCTAGATCTCAGCAAGTTAAACCAGTTTGTTCTGTATAAAAACTTTTGAATAGTCACAGTTCAGTCCATTTTGCCTCTGCTGCAAAAGGACAATTGGATGTGCTCAAAAGATCTTCAGGATATATACTATCACATCAAAATGAACAGGCACTTCAGAAGATAACTGCTCTGCTGGTTGGGAGCCAGTCATTACCAATTCAGAGCACTATCCTTTGGACTCATCACATCCCCCAGGGTGCTCACCAATTGGATAGCAGTAGTAGCAGCTCACTTGAGACTGCTGGAATTCCAGGTGTTTCCATATCTAGATGACTGGCTCCTTACTGCTTCAACCAAACATTGACTTCCACAGGCAAGGGACTGCTTGCTTCAGTTAGGGAAAAAAGTCAGATACAAGAAGTCTCGGCTCACTCCAACACACACAGTCTTGGAGTTTGTAGGTGCTCATCTGAACACAGTCAGTCAGATAGCCACTCTTCCCTCATGTAGAACAAACACACTGCAATCCCAAGTCAAGAAAGTGACTCAAAGTTCATCTCTTCCAGCCAAATTGATACTAAAGGCTTTGGGTTTCATGGCAGCAGCTATCACCCTTGTCACATTCGCCAGGTTCCATATGAGAATTCTTCAGTGGACTCTGTCAATTCAATGGTCCATTCTTCAGCATCAATTATCCATGCCAGTCAAGATCATGCAAATGTGCAAAGGGTATATTCTGTAGTGGATTCATTTGAACCAGTTCCATGAAGGCTGTCCCTTTGTTCTTCCCCTACCCAAGGCCATGGTGACCATGGGCGCCTCCCAGTTTGTGTGGGGGCACTACTTTGGAAGGACATTCCAAAGTACATGGTCTTCCAAAGAGGCCAAGGCATATATCAATGTCCTGGGGATGAGAACTGTTCTTCTAGCATTACAGGCTTTTCAAGGCATTCTCCCACCCAGGACAACTGCAAGACAGATAAATAATATGTCAGTACTCTGTACTCCTCTTTGTGATGAAGCTGTGAGAGTATGGCAGTGGGTGATCTCTTAAAATCTCTTTCTAAGAGCAAAGTACATTCTGGGATAATCCAATCTGATTGAAGACAAACTAAAGTGGTCCATTCTGATGCCTCATGAGTGGTTTCTCAACATCAATGTGGCAGGGAGAATTTCCATCAGTGGGGTCAACTATGCTGTAGTTTATTTGCCTCACCTTTCAACAAGTGCAGCAGGTTCTTTGTCCTGATCTCTCCATCATGGAAGTCATTGAGAGATGCTCTCATTCTGATTGGCCCTCCTGTCTGCTTTATGCTTTGCCACCCTTGCCACTAATTCCCAAGTTTCTTCATAAAGCAGTTCAGTTGAAGAGCACAGTTATCCTCATTGCACCTTTTTGGCCTCATCAGATTTGGTTCCCATTCCTCTGGCCTCATCTTCAGTATCCAGCATGGATTCTAGATCTAGTTCCAGACCTCCCGTCTCACCTGACAGGCATGACTCATCTGGACATAAAGGTCCTCAAACTAACCGCATGCTTTCTCTAATTCCACTGATTGCCAGACAGCCCATCCTCTCTTCCTTGGTCCACTATATTTTGTAATCTTCCCATAAGGCTTCTACTAGAAAGACTTAGAGTAAATGGAAAAGATTTGTCTTCTAGCCCTTAGCAAAGATCTGGACCCTTTTCTAGCACCGGTGCCTTTTATCCTTCAATGTTTAGCTTCAATCTTCAACTTAAAAGTTCAACTAGCTGCCATTTCTAATTTCCACCTGGGTGAATATAACTCTACCTTAGCCTCTTCTAAGCTATGCAAGGCCATTCTTAAGGGAGACTTTTGCTTAGGCCTCCATTAACAGATCCTACTCTTCCTTGAGATTTAAATGTAATGCTTCAGGCTTTAAGTCAAGCTCCATTTGAATCTTCAGCCAAAGGTAAATTTTTATTTTGGAAAACCATTCTGTTGGTTGCTATAACATCAGCTACATGAGTATCTGAACTCCAGGCTCTGTCCTCAAAACCTCCTTACCTGATTTTTCATAAATAAATGGTGTCCTTGTGAAGAAACCCATCTTTTTTACTTAGGGTAGCTTCTGAATCATTAATCTCCCAGTTTTCTTTCCCAGTTTTGCAAATAAAGGGAAGTATATGCTACACCTTCTGGATGTATATAGACAACTTTGCTTCAGCCTTCATAGAACCAAAGACTTTAGGAAATCTGTCAAGTTATTTGTTTTCTTTTCTCCCAACAGCTTAGGCAAACCAATATTTAAAGTAACATTGGTCAAATGGTTGACTGATTGTATAACCTTTGTCTATGGTAAATTAGGATTATCTTTACCGAAACCTCCTAGACCCCCATTCCATGAGGTCTGTGGCGGTTTCTTCAGCTTTTTGGTCTAGAGCTTCTTTAGATGATATCTGTGCTGCTGGAACTTGGACTAATCCTTACACTTTCATTGCAAATTACAGGTTGGATTTAATTTCCAGGAACAGAGTGGGCTTTGGCTCAGCAGTGCTGCAGAATATCCTTCCATAATGGGCTCCCAAGGTTAGAGTAGCTGGGGACTCTGTCCCTTCAGTTAGGGATTGAATGAAAAGGACAATGTCTGATAAATTAAAGATTATGTACTTACCATACCGTTCAATCTGTGTTGCCCATTTTCATTCTTCCTCAACTTCCTGCCTACCTACTAGTTGTACAGGAACCTCTGTTCCTTGTTTGCGGTCCAGCTTCCTTCTTCCTTTCTACCTTTGGTATTTTCTATAATAGATTGTTCTTTTATATCTAGGGGCAATAAACTTGATCTTGAGTGCATTAGATTTGTGGTGCATTGTGGGTAAAGGGAGCACCTCAAGAGTTGTATTATCCAATGATCTGGTAGAAACGGCTGAGTCGGATCTGAGTGTTGGATCCAAATGCATCAGTTGAGGAAGAATGAAAATGGACAACACAGATGCAACATTATTCTAAGTACATAACTTTTGTTTCTGCATGAACTGTTCCAAAAATTTCCTTTTTTTAAACAAGAAACATCTTTATTAAATTATCACTTTTGACATAGGCAATCATACATTTATATAAATGAAAACAAACCATATTGACATATGTTTAGTTGCAAACATTATACATCACATAATCTATCCAGTTATTTTCAGTCAAACACTTCATAGCTCATTCAAATCCTGCCTTCTTTTAAACCTCAACCCTCCTCCAAAACACTATTCTGCATGTATTATTTGCACAATTCCCATTTTTTTCTATGTAATTTGCTCCTACCCTTTTCTAAATATAACATTTACGGTTGTTTTTCTCTGTCATTATATTCACTATTTCTAGTACAGTGGGTTTAGACTTTAATTTCCATTGTCTAGTAATTGCTGTTTTGGCATCCATGATAATTAGACTCAGCAAGGCCTTACTATGTCTAGGCAGTTCCGATTCTGTATCTTAGCTCAAAAAATAATTTCCTTAATTATACCAATTTGCTCACCTAGTGTTTCTGATAGAGTAGTCTGTAGGGAATTTACAAAGTCTGCCAACTCATTACACTCCCAAAAGTTATGTTCCCAATTACCTCTTTCTTCCTCATCACATCTCCAACATTTGCTATCTACCCGAGGAAAAATTCTTTGGAGTCTACTTGGGGTATTAAAATTACCTATGTAAACACTTCCAAGCAAAGATCCTAAATCTTCTAGACTTTGGTGCATATTTGGGAGTCATACATATACCCCTAATTGTTTCTTTGTGAATTGTTTATCCAGTCTCTCTTTCCAACCTTCTCTAATTGATTCTTACAGTTATCATACAACATTTTATATGATGTGCTAATAACTCTCACCTAGTCTTAAACCCACCCCACTGCCACCAGTCATTCCTCTCAACTCCCACTTTCTTCACCCATATGTCTAATACCTCTCCCATTCCACCCTCACCACCATCCCTCCCTCCCACCTCCTAGAGCTACTTTTTTGGCCCTCCCTCCTTCCCTGTCAACAAGAACACCTTTCTAACCCACATTAAGCCTCTACCACATTACCAAAAACATACATCCACATACACTATTGATTATAACAAAAACCTCTTGTGCTTCTTTAGCTTTTCTGCTGTACACTTCATTTCTATTCGGTTCTGCTCTTAACATTACATTGTTTAATTCCTGTCACGTGGTGCTCTGCTTTAAAAAGGTTCTCCCTTCCTCCTCAAGACCACATTATTTCAATCAAAATCGCCATAAACTTCAGCCACACAACTATGTTAACCTTAATAGCATTGTATGGCTTTGCAGAAGAAAAAAGGCAGGCTATCAATTTCTTCATAACAGTCTCCCCACCACTAAACCACTTCAAAAATTAGCTAGAAAACGGCTTTTTTTTACCTCTCCTTAATAAAGCTAGCCATCCATGGTTATATCTCACAAAACCACAGCCTACCCCATGTACCAAGGTCAATCTACCATACCACACAAATTACCGAAACACAGCCACTAAGAATAATATCCTTACTCTGAATTGAAACCATAGCTTAGCCCTCTGCTATAGTAGGCCTTCTCAAAAAAATAACACAATAGCCCATTTTGAAGCCGAGGTCCTTGAGAATTACCCTCAAAGTCTTACAGTCTCTAAGACATGGTGTGATGAAAGGAGTTACTGCCAGCACAGCTAGCTGGACTTTTGTAAATAATTATATGTCATTGGTGAATATAGAAATGATTTATACAAGATGCTTGTGTTACAACTGTATTAGAACTGTATGTCATGTGTATATCAAACTCCTTGTACAGATGTGTGTGTTGAAAAGGTATTTGTAAAGTGCTGTTTGAAACGTAACCACTGTATGCCCTACTGGAAGAGAACAGAAATGTACACGCACCGTTGTAACTGTTTACATGTATTTATTTTAACAGTGGAAACTGGAATACAGGAGGTTAACCTCAGTCCAGCAAATGTTAGAAAAATATCTGAAATTAAATTACTTTATAGGACGCAGTAAAGAGGCTATCTCTCAAGTTTTCAATGCAGCTAGAGACACAAGGTCTGTACTAGGAAGCTTTCTATATTGTCCCTGGAGTGGACTAATGGCTACTTTTTATGCATGAAACAATGCAATTGTTTTATGACTTCCAGCATCTGCCAAAGATCTGAGGAAAAGCCCTTGTCTGTGTATTTTTACAAGTAGATGCTAAATGCTGGCACCTTCTAGCAATGGGAGTTTTGGCCTCGGAACTAGAAAATAGATAACCAGAAATTATGTTATTCTGCAAGCTATCCCAGCAGTAATATTTTAGATATTAATTTGAGAAGTCTCTTAGTGAGACAGAGCATTCTGTATTCGGTCTTTGACCTGGCAAGAACCATTCACCACAATATCTGCCTTGCTCTATTAGTAAGTTCTTAGGTTATAGTATAATTCTCTTATATTCAGTCAGGAATATACTGAAGCTTAGTTTAGATATTTTTATTTATTTATTTGAGACTGTTCTGCAATGCTGTTTTAAATATTTCCTGTAGTTTTGAACTCTGATGTCACTATGAATATATATTTAATATTGTGTTGTTCTTTTATTTTTTATTATTAAATATATTTAAACATTTCATTGTGGTTGATCTTTGTAGAGATATTTAAGTTTTGAGAGTACCTGCATATTTATTTGGTGGCACTGTGTGGGCCACTCCTAACAGCCTTGATCTTGGTCAAACTGCCATTTGTATTAGTATTAATATTACACAGTAAGATTGGACACCCTTTGTTAAGGGCATTAAGGTAGCTAGCAGAAGAGTTCTGGTGGCAATGAAAACTACCTTATAGTCTGGGCAAAAGGGGACATAGCTAGTAAGCCTGTGCCAACTTTTCCCTGGTGTGTGTGTGTGTGTGTGTGTGTGTGTGGGTGTCAGCAGCTTGGACAGGGACATGAAGCACTGGTTAGACAGAGAGAGTGTTAGAGGACTTGGCTTGGAACCCTGGCTTAGGACCCAACTCTGTAGCTGTGACAATGGGGAGTCTTATTGGAGAAAGGTAGAGGAACCAGCCCTGTACTGACTGTGGTCTTTGTGTGCTACTAAGGGAAATTACATTTGATGCAGAGAGCTGCATCTGGAAATATTGTGTGTGTACTTGTCATCCTCTCAGTGAACATCCCCCACTTTTGCCAGTGTTGAGGACTGAGGCTTCTTGATTACTGGTGCAGTGGAGGGTTGTCACACATGGCATAAGGATTCTACTTGCCCATCAGCCAGTATAAATGAAAACTTAGACCTTAATAACAGACCTGATAAACAGGTAAGATGAGGTAGTATGCTTCTAGTAACACCAAAAAACAGGAGGCAAGATCCTATGCCAAAACTCCTCTTATGATGCAGATTGCCAGAAATGGCTAGTGACACAGGTCATTATTAACTCATGCACTGTAACAGTGTATATCCCACCCCCCTTCATCCTCTCACTACCTGAATGGATTCCAACAAGAAATCCTTAATATTAATCAATGCAGTTAACTTCTTATTCTTGGTGTCTTTAACATAGATCTGCTCAAATCCACAAAGGAGGTTGCATACTTACTCTCCAACTTAAGCATGCTACAGTTAGGGAATCATCCTGCCAGACCAAACATGTCCAGCAATCACATCTCTCTAATTGACCTAGTGTTGGACTAACTTCACACCAAAGTTCACACAGGTCTCAGTATTCCTTAAATTAGTCACCACCTTCATACCATGGTAATTCTCATCTTCGGGTCTCCTAAAACCCCAGTTAGAATAATTAACACCACTAATGTCTCTGAAGGAATGCAATCCCTGTTAGAAAATGAGTTTCAGAAAATCATCTTGTTCCTAGAATATCAAGGAGACAGCACCATCTTCGGTTTCTCAAGCATCAAATGTATCTTAAAAGCTGTCATGGATAAGTCATTCCCTTTTACTCAGGGAAAATTCAAAAACAGCCACTGTCCTTGCTAAACTCAGAGTCAGACATCCTTGAATTTAAGTTAAAAGGGCCCTAGAAAGCCTTGCTAATATTAAAGCTGCAGAAACTGATGGAATTCCAGCTAATTGCTTAAAATTCTGCAATATAATGCTAGGAATTTGCACGCAAATTTGGAAAACACAGCAGTGGCCACTGGGTTGGAAAAGGTCAGTTTACATTCCAATTCCGAAAAGAGACAATGCTAATGAGTGCTCAGATTTATCAAACAGTTGCATGTATTTTACGTGTTTGCAAGGTAATGCTCAAGATCTTGCAAGCTATATAACTCTGAGGCATACAGGAATAAATCCCTGACTATGTTGAAGGCAGCCTGACTTTGAATAGCAATTCTGGAGCCTGTAGGAGCTGGAGGTAGGGGATGAGAATGAATGGCCATTGCCTGCTCATCCATCTTGTGGGGAAGGAAGTGGCTGTGGCTGGACCCAAGGGTGACATGTAGCAGAAGTACTTAGATGTCTTCCCTGTGGAGATTGAGTCTGTTGAGCCTGCATTGCCATGTGCAAGTCACAGTGTGAGTCGAGGGGAAATGCTCAGAGGTCAGCAATAGTTGAGCTCAGAAGATCTACCACATGGGAGGAGCGTGGTCTGATGGGGTAGAGGATAGGCTTCCCTGCAGGACCTGCATAGCCAGCCTACTTTTACCACCCAACTCTCTCCATGACTGGATGAGCTCAGAGGAGATTACTGGGCAGAAATGAGTGGGCATTAGGGCTATTACTTGCCTGGGAATCCCTGGCTACCATGACTGTTGAATAAATAGACTGACTGGGTGTGCAAGCAGATAAGCCTTTGGACTTAATTGTGTTGGGTTGCAAGGAAAACTGCAGCAGGCTAGACCCCAGGTACATATGGACCAAGAACTGCCAGATATACAAGCTGGTTTTACAAGTGCAAAGACACTGGAGATCAAATTAACAACATCCAATGGATAACAGAGAAAACAAGGGAATTCCAGAAAAAATATTTACTTCTATTTTATTGACTTTTTTAAAGCTTGTCACCATGGAGAACATAGCAAATTGTGGCAAGTTCTAAGTGAAATTGTTGTACATTGCTTCCATAGTTTTGCTTCCTAATTACCTTTCCCATGGTACCCTGGATATTTGTGCATGCTTCCCACATTGCTGGCCAGGCCTTATTTTCTAATTCCTTTTTTCATGGCAACTTTGCTGTTTGTACTTCCCATGTTGCTGGTCCAGTCCACCCCCATTTCCCTTTCCCATAATAACTTTTGTATGTGTGTGTTCATATAGAAGTACTAGACTGGCTGACTTTGTGGACCATTTTAAGTCTAGCCATTTGCCCTCAAAGGTGAGACTTAAACCCTGTATCGTGTTTTTTTGAGATAAACACTTTAACCATTATGCCAGCTCCCAACCCCTTATGCCAATATGTGTGTGTGCGCGTGTGTGTGTGTGAGTGTGTGTGTGAGTGTGTGCTTGTGTGTGAGTGTGTGTGAGTGTGTGTGCTTGTGTGCGTGTGTGTACGCGTGTGCGCATGTTCTTCCCACATCACTGGCATAATGAGCACATCTTATTCTTGGTGCCGCCTGGCACACTAACTATCCTCAGCTGGGTGTCTGGATTGCAACAGACTGGGTTGTTTCTTTCCCCCAAGAATGGGTGAGCCTGCACTTCCACACTCCTAGGTTAACAATTGCAGTATCCAGATCAGACGCATACAACACTTATTTATTTATTTTCTGGTTTGTTTATATTTATATTTATCTATTTATTTATTTATATTTGTTGACTGGGAGTGTCCGACTGGACGAAGGTCCATTTTCAGCAGAGGCCCAGGGAGAAAAGCTCCACAGTTAAAATATACAGACAGTAGTTACATTGGATTTACATAGCAATTAACAATCTGATTAACATAGCAATTAACAATTACAAACATAGTTACAGATGAAGAACATAGTACATCAGTAGACAACTAGAATCTTTATCATCTGCGAAGTACATAACAGACATTAACAATTATTACAATAAGAAGTTCCTGCTGTATAATAAGTAGTAGGCTTATGAGCATCCGAGCTTGCTATAATCAAGGTAGTTAGTGGGGTGGAAAGAAAGGTAGTGGGTGGATGCGGTGGGTGATATTAGAGTGGGAGTTGCAAGGGCATAGCCAGCATATATTTATGTGCGCTTTTAGTAAAGTTTTGAAGTGGGTGCATGATGGTACGGAGGTAATTGTGGGTGGGAGGGAGTTCCATAATTTGGCTATGGCGCAAGAGAATAGTGCTTCACCAGCAGAGTTATTGGCTTTAGTGATCTGCAAGTGATGTTTGTTGCTGGATCTTAGTGGTCTGGTGGTGCAATATGGTTGCAGTAGATTCTGGAGGGATGGGACATTTAGTGGATGGTTTACTAGTTTGTGGGCGAGTGTGAGTTGATACCATTGAGGGAGGTGAGGGAGTTCAAGACAGCCCAGTTCAGCAAGTGAGAGAGAGTGGTGTCTATGGTAGGATGCCCCTGTGGCGAATTTGGCGATTTTGTTGTAGCAGGTCTCTAGCTTGTTTAGATTACATTGCCTTAGGTTGGTATGTATTGGAGAGGCAGAAAGTAGGGTGGATATAAAGTGGGAATTTGCTACTGAAATCTTTGCTGCTTTGGTGAGAAGTTGCTTATTTCTGTATAATGCTCCTAGTTTTTTGTGGACTTTTTTTATGGTCATGGATATGTGAATGTCAAATTTTAGTTTATTGTCTATTTCCACTCCTAGCAATTTGGTGTGTTCTGTTGGGTATATAGTGGTGTTGTCTTTTGCTGTGATGTTAAAGTGAGAGTTGTTTTGAGTATGTTTGGTGGGTTGGAAGATGAGTAGTTTAGTTTTGTTTGGGTTGAGTATTAATTGGGCATCGGATAACCAAGTTTCAACAGAGGAAAAGGCTTCCTGTGTGACTTTTTGCAGTTTGGGTAGAGACTGGGCTGAGCAGATGATGGTTGAGTCAACTGCGTATTGTATGAGTGTGCTATGTTTGGTGGCAGAGGCTAGATTATTGGTGAACATAAAAAAGAGTTGGGGTTCAAGAATGGATCCTTGGGGAACCCCTGTGGAGACAGGTAGTTGGGGAGATATGTCATTCTGCCATACAACGGATTGTTGGCAGTCAGACAGGTAACTCTGAAACCAGTTGGTGACTGATTGTGAGAAGGATAGGTTATTGAGGACAGAGATAAGTTGTTTATGTGGGACCATGTCAAATGCTTTAGATAGGTCTAGGAAAGTAGCAGAGGAGAGATAGCCATTGTTTTTATGCTGAAGGATAGTGTTAGTAAAGGAGAGTAAGGCAGTGGTGGTGCTATGGTTTGGTCGGAAACCATGCTGAGTATTGGAAAGGAGGTTGTTAGTAAGGAGGTAGTCTGAGACCTGAGAGTGAATGCATCTCTCTAGTATTTTGGAGAGTGGAAAGAGAATAGCTATGGGGTGGTAATTGGTTAGTTCTGTGGAGGGTCCGCCTTTGTGGAGGGGAATCATATGTGATACTTTCCACAGTGTGGGAACGTAACTTTGACAGAGATCGGTTAATCAAGATGGATACTGGGTAGGTTAGAGCATCAGCTGCGATTTGTAGGTATTCACTTGGGAGGTTGGCTGCTGCTAATTTGGTGGGCCTAAGTTTAGTTAAGAGTTTTTTTATGTTGGGGGTAGGTACAGAAGAAAAAGAGAAGGCAGTGGGGAGATTACTAGTTGAAGGTGTGGGTTGGACGGGAGGGGGGTTGTGTTGTTTAGCTAGGGATAGTATGGTTTGTGTGAAGTGTGTGTTGAATGAGGTAGCAATATTTTTGGAGGAGTGAGGGATGTTAGAAGGAGGGGTACTGACTTTACCTGGGTGGAGGATGGAGTTTATGGAGGACCAGAATTGTTTGGGGTTGTGTTGGGAGGAGTCTAGGGCAGACTGGTAGTATTGGAATTTCTCCTGTTTTATTAGCTTTTTGACTCTATTGTGTAGTTCTAGGAATTTCTGTCTAGTTGAGGGGTTTTTGGTTTTGCACCAGTGCTCCCAGGCTTTATCCCTGTTTTTTCATTTCTGACTTATTGGTTTTCTGTAGACATGGGGAGGGTTGTGCTTTGGTTCTGGAAAGTCTTATTGGGGCGTGGTAATTAAGGATGCTCAGGAAGGTAGTATTAAAAAATTCAACTGTGTCATCAAGACTGAGGTACTTTAGAGGATGCCAGTTACATTCTTTGAAGGATGAGATGAATGTGAATGGGTTAAAGTTTAGTTTTTTACGTATTTGATGGTAGACGACAGGTTTAGCTTGGTATAGGTATTTTTTGAGTAGGAATGTTGGAGAGTGATCACTGAGGTTATCTGATAAGCAGCCTGTTATATATGACTAGGGGCCCTTACTGACTAGTATCCAATCCAGGGTAGTGTGCTTGTTGGAGTTTTTATTTATCCTGGTTGGCGACTGGACTAGTTGGGTGAAGCCCTGAAGGTTTACATGATGGGTTGGGTGGTTGCCAGAACAGGATAGCCAGTCAATGTTGAAATCACCTAAAATTATAGTTTCTTGGGGGAGATGGTGGGTAGACCAGCTGAGGAGGTTTTCTAGTGGAGGGATGTTTTGGCCAGGTGGGAAGTAGCATCCAATTACGTTGATGGTTTTATTTTGAGGTTAGTATAAATATTATTTCTTCATTGCGTATTTGTGGAACTGATGATTTTAAGATCTGGATGTTTAGATGCTGTTTAAATATTATAGCTACACCGCCTCCTTTCTTGTTTAGCCGGTCTACTCTTAGTATGCCATAACCGGTAGGGAGGATTTGCTCACTGGTAATGTGAGGTTTTGGCCAGGTTTCTATCAGGATGACTATATCTGGGGAGTACAAGTCTATGGTGGCATGGAGTTCATGGACTTTGTTGGATATACTTTTAATATTTAGGCTTAGTAGAAGGAAGTCACTTGGCTTTCTATTGGCTGTGATTTGGGAGAAGTTGTGGTTTTTAGTCTGATTATGAGGAATGGGGTTGGAGATGGTAGGACCATGGTTGGGGTGGATGTCTCCACTTAGGGCTAGTTTTGATATGCATGAGGTTATTAGTTTTCTCAGTTTTTGAATGTGTTTGTTTATTAGGGAAACTTTATGATTGTGTTCTGTGGGTAATAGTTATGGTGGGAGGGTTACTATGTTAAGTTGTAGGGATGCTTTATGTTTGAGTAATATAGTTGATAGAATATGCGGGGGGTGCATAGGGATGGTTCTTGAGTTGGTGGGAGAGGAGCTGAGTGAGGGTGAGACATGAGTGGTGGTGTGAGTAGTAATACAGTGGTAGTGGTTGAGTGGGGGAATGATGGAGTTTTGGTAGGATGTAAGATATGCAAGGAGAGTGCATGCAGTGAGCATAGGTATGGTATGCTTATACATGTTAGCTCAGGAGGAGTGATAGCAGAGAGAAGATGAAGGAGGTAGTGTTGGGTTTAGTGCCATGGTTGAATATTGGAAAGATGGGAGGGGTTTGTGAGTGTAATAACGGTAGAACCACTGGGGGCGGGTGGAAATAGGGGACAGGGTGGGGAGCGAAGCGGGTAGAGACCCTGTTAGTTGCTCTTATGAGGGGGCTGGAAACAATCAGGTAACAGAGTAAACTGGGTTGACTCCATTTTTACCTGGGTTGAATGACCAGTTTTGAGACATGGTACAGCCGTGCACTAGCCACGTGTGCAGGTATTTTGTTTGCTATTGGTATGATTTATGATATTAACCATAACGTCTTCATGAATGAATTAGATAATTGGAGGAGATATCTTGATGACTGTTGGTTGGTGTGGAGAGTGGATGAGGCATTTCTTCTTGAATTTTTGGAATATTTAATTTCCAACAAGTGGGGTGTTAAATTTAAGTTAACATATAATAGATCAAAAATAACTTTCCTGGATGTGTCGATTAGGAGAACTGAATCAGACACTTTGGAGAGTGAGGTATTTAGAAAGTTTCCTCAGTTCAACAACCTACTTCATGCCACAAACTTCCACCCACAACATGTCATCAGGAGCATCCCCAAATTGCAATTTCTCTGTATTAGGAGAATTTGCTCTGATTCCTCCACGTATGCCCACCATCGACAGGAACTAATAGCCAGATTTAAGAACAGGGGGTATCAAGCAGGTGACATTACTAGGGCCAGTCAGTTTGCTAACCAACAAGATAGGTTAAAGTTGTTATCATACCATCTGAAGTGTACAGACTAATCTCAAGAGCTCAGATTGGTCACCACCTATGGCAGAAACACTAGGAATTTCATGAATATCATTCAAAGACATTGGCACCTGTTACAGTCAGATAACATACTAAATAATTATATTAAGGATCGGTGTTCTTTTTCCTTTCGGAAAGGGCAGTCATTGGGATCCTTATTTAGTCATTACAAATGGGTACATAATCATTTTCCTAATCCCCCCCCCCCCCCGTCCAAACTACAGTAACTGGCAATTTTTGCTGGGATGTCATCCATGTGGGCACTGTTCATATTGTCCGAGGGTGCTCAAGTCAGATAGTTTCACTTCCCATAATTCTCCACATGTCTATGATGTTTCCTTTTTTGCTAACTGCAGTACCAGTTGGGTTATTTATTTAGCCCAATGTAGCTGTCGAGCATTTTATGTGGGACAAACTTCCCGACCCTTTAAATTAAGGGTCGGTGAACATTTAAGTGATATTAGAAACAAAAAAAGTTTCGATTTCTTTATATAAACATATACTCAAACATCCCACAGGGATTTTTAGCTTCATGGTCATTGACCGTATCAGGTTTAAGAGCAATGAGGTTCATGTATTACATTAATTATTAATGAATAAAATAAAAAATGTGGATTGTTAAATTGGAGGCTCTATTTTTACCTGGGTTGAATGACCAGTTTTGAGGTATTCTACAATGGTTCATCATTTATATATTTACCAGTGGATTTCTGAACATATGGATATATAATTTTTTATATATTTCTTGGACATTCCAAGATTTTGTAACATATTGTTTTTGTGATTTAGTTTTGTAATGTATTTTTATCCACTAGATGGCATTATTACATTGAATATAAATATACGTGAATGAAAAGCCTTTATTGGATTTTTTGTGTGTGGTTGCTGAAGAAGGCTTATGCTGAAATCAGTATGACCCCACTGGGTTATTTTTATTTAGTCTTTATGGAATAATAAAATATTCCTTTGCCAGAAGACTACACTGGAATTACTGTGTGCTGGCTCCTTTTTTTCCTAAACTGATAAAAGAACATATGATAGTGAATGTGGAGACTCAGGTAGGTACCCTGTATTTCCACAAACTATCAGTTAGCTGTGCCCCAGTTCAGGCAGCTTTAATACGTTTTATGGCAGAGCTGAGCATAAGGTGCTCAAAGGGTGGTTGTAGTTTTAAAAATGGTGCCTGCTACAGGTAATATTTATTAACTTTGGGATTGGCTTTAGGTAATAAACAGGGAAGGGGCAGGGGGAGAACAAGGGTGTGAGAAGGCAGTTCTTTTGCACTGCTGCTAATGAGCCAAAGCAAAGACAAGTTTGTGTTTAAGAAACAATCAGAACTGACCAAGGACTGCTCTGAAGCTGTAAGTCATTTCTTAACCATTTCTCAGGTGGAACAACAGGATAACCTTGTATCAGTAGGCTACTGTGGTCTCAATTTAAATTAACAAACACACAGTATTTGATCAGTTATGGATGCTATTTGCTAACAGAAGGGAATAAGAGAGAAAATGGAAGATGAGTGTGTGTGTGGGGGGGGGGACCAGATGAGAGACCAGATGGCTTAGTGGTTAAGGTCTTCGCCTCCAATGCACAAGGTACAAGGTTCGATCCTGACCTCCGACTAATGCCTGTTTGGAGTTTGCATGTTCTCTCTGTGTCTCCGTGGGGTTTCTCCCATGTTCGAAAAACATGCTGAGTGTTTCCATTTCAAACTCACCAATGAATGGAGCTGTGGGCAGCAGCACAGACTCTACATGGTGCCCAATGGGGGGAAGAGTTGTAAAAAGACCAACCGCTTTGGGCATCTATTGTGGTGCGCAGTATCCTCAAGATAGGAGAACACAGATCACAAACTGCGCGCCGTGGCAGGGCTACCCACTCGACAGTGTAAAATATGGCTCTAGGTGATTCGGTCATGTTGACTGTCGCCAAAAAATGGGCATGGGTAGTTACCGGTGATAAGTGGGTTGAGGACCCGGCCTACTCTCTGACCCATGCCAGGGACCCATGCTAATGGTGGGAGGGGTATATGTACCCCTATTGGCCAATGTGTGCCTGACATAAAAGCTCAGCAGCCCTGGGTCAATAGGCTACTGGCTGGCCGGTGTCTAGTTGCCCAGCCTGGGTTACCTGGGATAGCTCTGTTGAGTGAAAGCTGGATATAAAACCAACCAACCTGCCAAACATGAACTAAGAATTGCTATGCTTATTGTAGGTTCACTGACAGGACGCAGCTTAGAAGTGGATGACATGATGATACGGGGGAGGCTGGACATGCTATGTATCCAAGAGACGAGATGGAAGGGCAGTGCAACAAAGCCACTTGGCTTGGGATCCAGACTCTACTACTCAGGTGGTGGACAGGCTAGAAATGGTGTAGGAATTGTGGTGAGACAGAGGCTTCAGAAGTCAGTGAGGGATATCATCAGAATTAATGACAGACTCATGGCAATCAGACTCCAGTGTAATGATAGGACAGTATTCATAATCTCAGCCTATGCCCCACAGCAGGGTTGTGATAGTGAGGAAAAGCATTCAGACAGCAGTTGCAGGACCTACTAGATAAAGCAGGACAACATGAATTGGTGTTGATAATGGGTGACTTAAATGCACATATCGGGACAGACAGAACAGGATAGGAGGACTGCCTGGGTCCACATGGTTGGAGCAATAGGAATAAAGAAGGAGAAGCCATTCTAGACTTCTGTCTGGCAAATGGCTTGATAGTAGCCAACACATGGTTCAGAAAGAGAGACAGCCACAAGATCCCATACAAGAATAGCCAACATGCAACTCAGGTAGACTTCCTCCTAGTAAGGAAAAGGCACTGGGGTAGAATCCATGATTGCAAAGTCACCCCCAGTGAAACAGTCGGTTCACAGCATAAACCAGTAGTTGCCACAATTAGCTGCAAGCAGTGGTCAGAGAAGGTTCTAAGGTCAGCAGAGACCAGGCTGAAGACCTGGAAGTTGACTGGAGAGAAAGTACAGCAGTTCAAGGAATTACACAGGGCTCTAACTCCCCAAGAAGAGGAGGAAATAGGAGGAGTTGAAGAAGAGTGGCAGCGCCTAAAAACAGCATGTGTTAGGACTACAGAAAAGATATGTGGCCGAGCCAGGTATGGAAATAAGGTACATAAGGAAAGCTGGTGGTGGAATGCAGACGTGCAGGAAGTAATCAAAAGAAAGGAGTGCAGGAAGAAGTGGGAGACTGAAAAGACTGACCAAGCTAGGAAGGACTACTGGTTGGCTAACAAAGAAACTAAGAAAGAAGTTGCAATAGCAAAGAATAGGGCATCAGAGACACTCTATCAGCTTCTGGAAAGTGACTCAGTAAGGGGCACAAAGAAACTATACCAGGTTGCAAGGCAAAGACAGAAAGATAAATAAGATAGTCAGACACCCTTCATAAGGGATTCCAGCAACAACCTGCTTACCAGCCCACAGGACATCAAAGGCAGATGGAAGGAGTATTTCCAGCAGCTTCTGAATGAAGAAAACCCCACAGAAGCGGTACTGCCCCAGAAACAGCCTACAATAAGAGTAGAAGAGGAGCCCAGCTTAGAAGAAGTAAGAGCAGCACTAAGGAAAATGAAGTCAGGGAAAGCAGCAGGCTCAGATGAGGTCACAGCAGATATGATAAAGATGCTGGGTGAGCTAGGGGAGAAATGGCTCCTGAGGGTACTAATTGCAGTGTGAAGAGAAAGGCGTATGCCAGATGACTGGAGAATAAGCATACTTGTGCCAGTGTACAAGAACAAAGGGGACATCCACAACTGTGGACAGTACAGAGGCATCAAACTCCTACCACACTGCATGAAAGTTCTGGAGAGGGTGATTGATAAACGGATACGCAGAATAGTAGAATGTAAGATGGGAGATGAACAGTTCGGATTCAGATCAGGATGCAGCACAATTGACCCGATGTTTGCATTGAGACAGATACTTGAGAAGAAACTAGAGAAGAGGAGAGAGTCAATCTGGGCTTTCCTAGACTTGGAGAAAGCATATGACAAGGTCCCAAGAAAGCTGATCTGGGCAGTACTGCAGTGGTTTGAAGTCCCAGAAACATTGGTAGAATTAGTACAAGCTATGTACAAGGACCCAGTGACTCAAGTACGAACAGTGTTTGGCTTCACTGAGGGGTTCCCAGTGGGAGTGGGTGTACACCAGGGTTCAGCTCTGAGCCCACTGCTGTTCATACTGGTAATGGACTACATCAGCAAACAGGTTGGAGGGGTCAGAGCAACAAAGATGCTGTATGCAGACGATGTGGCAGTGCAGGCAGACTGAGCTAGAACTTCAGCAAAGGATAGGAGAATGGAATGCAAATCTGAAGGAACATGGGATGAAACTAAGCACAGATAAGACAGTGGTAATGGCAGAAGATTGGGGAAATCAGAAGAAGCTGAGAATAGAGATAGATGGGAAGATAGTGGAACAGGTAAACAGCTTCAAGTATCTGGGAGGGGTGGTTGAGGTGAAGGGTAGTCTGAATGAAGAGGTCTAAGCTAGAATCAGAGGGGCTGCAGCCAACTGGCATAGAGTATCAGGTGTAGTATATGACAGAAGAATGCCAAAGAAGCTGAAAAGTAAGGTGTACAAGACAGTGGTGTGACCAGTACTACTGTATGGTACAGAAACCTGGGCAGTAAAGGCGGAACAGTTGAAGAAGCTAGAGGTGATGGAAATGAAGTGCCTGAGAAAGGTGGTAGGATGCACACTGCGGGACAGGCGAAGAAATGAGGACATAAGAGCAGAAGCCGAAGTAGCTCCAATTGCAGAAAAGATCAAAGAAAACAGATTACGATGGTATGGGCACATGTGTAGAAAAGCAGAAGGCAATCTGGTGAGGGAGATTTGGGACAGACAGGAAGAAGGTAAAAGGAAGCGAGGGCGTCCAACAAAGAGGTGGATGGATTGTGTGAAAGAAGATCTGCGACAGTCAGGCATGAGTGTTGAAGAAGGCAGGAGAGTGGCACTGAATCGAGAGAGTTGGCGACAGTTAATACGATACCCCGACCCCATGTAAATGGGAAAAAGGGGATGATGATGATGTGGAGGGGGGGGAGCTGCTTACAAGCCAAAGCAGAGTGCTGTCCAGGGGATAATAAATATTGGCTCAAACAGGTAGACACATACTCAAAGTTAACTTTAGCTGTTTGCAGACAGTTCAGGCTGCGCTTTTCTTATAAGAATAATAAAGGTGGTACCACAGTATATATATATGTATGTTTATATTATATTTTATATATGGATGTTTATATTTTGTTAACTGAGTTGAACCTCATTGTCACTAGAGTCCCAGGAGCACTAGGGCATTAAGTGACTTGTTCAAAGTCACATGGTAAACAAATGGAGAAACGAGGGAATCAAACCAAGAACTCAGAATGAAACGTTTTGGCAGGTCATAACCTGAATGAATTTTTATTAGGAACCAGCTTTACAAAGCACTGTTTCATTAATTAACATATTTCAAAAAGGTACATCTAGCCATACTCTCCTACTGTGGGTATTTCATCCCTACACCCACTCTTCATCAAAGTGGTTCAACTCTGGAGTTGGTATATTTAAATAAGGGAAGTTAGCTTGTTTCCTTTAATCTTCTGAGTTAAATTGTCATGTTCTCTCATCATCTCTTTAGAAAATGGAAATAATGCATATGGCATGATTGAATAATGCCATAAATGCTTATTATTCCCGTGGTTGTTATCCAGCTGTGATATTTTACTGTCTGGAAATTTCCTTTTATTAGATTTAACAGAGTACAGCTGACAGCTTCCTTCATACTGCCTTATTGCACTATTGCCAGTCTACAATGCATTTGTGAGACCTAGGGCTAAAAGAGTTGCTATTACAATACTGATGTTTTTGTATTCTAATACCATTTGATGAGGCTAAATCACAAGGATTGACAATAAGGCAAATGCTCTGTACTAAGAATATAGAACCTGCACATTTTTTAAGATACAAGGACTTATTTTATTGACTGATTGTTTGATTGATTGACCGGGTTAGTCCCACTAAGCTAAGTGGCCTGTTTGAAGGAGAGACCAGAAGTGGTATTTCTATTACTAAACATAAGAAAACTACAGTCTATTTACTTTCTTTTTTAAAGAACTTAAAATATTTGAAATTCAGTACTAAATAATAAACTATTAGTGTCTGAAAAAAACACATACTCATTTAAAGTTAGCTCAATGAGTTTGAATGCATCAAGGCACCACAAGGTTTGAACAGGTTCTGCCCTTGTCCATTAGCAGTAGTTGTGCAGTTGTATATAACATTGTAAAAGAAGGTTAGGCATGAAAAAGGCAACCAAAGTCTACACTGAAATAAACCAAACAATGCAAATAATCTTCTGTTTCTATTAATGAATCATACAACTCATTAGATTCATTCACAATCTTTGGCTTTATTCTTCATCTGAGTAACACAAGCATAATACACTACTGTAAGATCTTACCATAACAGCAGATGTCCTGCTTCTCACTGCTGCAGTATTCTTTATTCTTAGTATATCTTGCCAGGGAGAGCTGAATGTCCAGCCAGCATACAAAAGCCTTTACACCTTCCAGATGCTGTACGTTAAATGCATGTCTTACATGCAAGGCATAAGGTACATATATGACGTAGGAGCACCTAATCCTCAGAAATGAAGCACCCCAGAAGAACCAGAGCAATCCCCAGAGGAAAGCAATGGCGTGTACATCCAGGAAGGGAAGGAGAGACCCCTCAGGTAGAAGGAAACCAACAGAAAATTAACAGGGGGTAGTAGAGAGGACATACTATTTCAGCTGTGAGAAGCAGGATATTTACTGTTACAGTAAGATTTTCTGCAAGTTCTACATCCTTCCTGATCGATGTTGCAGTATTCCTTACTGTTGGGAGAGTACAAAAGTTATGTGAAGCATGGCAGTTGGAAGCCACAGAAGAGCCCTCCAAAAACCAATAAAGGATGGCCCTGGCGAAACCCACTCTAGCCCTAGAAATAACATCCAACTTGTAATGTTTGGTGAAAGTGTGAACAGAAGACCTTGTAGCAGCTTTCAAGATGGATCTAATGTCCAGACCCTTGAAAAAAGCACCAGAACATGCTACTGCCCTGGTAAAATGAGCACAAACAGAAGAAGAAAGCTGTTTGCCATGAAATTAATAGGAAAAAGAAATGGCCTTCGAAATCCAGGAGGAGATGGTGTACTTAGATATCACCAATCCAAATTTCCTGGCATGGAAGGAAACAAAAAGCTGCTCAGATTTTCTGATATGCTTGTCTTTTCTAAGTAATATCTGAACTATGTAAATCCAAGGAGTGAAGAAATCTCTTACAAGGATTCTGTGGAGAAGGGGAAAAAAGAAACAAGATAAATGGACAGATTCAAGGACAAATCATTAACCACCTTGACCATAAAAGAATAATTGGTACAAAGAGACACCCTGTCACTATAAAAAAAGCTGGAACTTCCACAACTGCTTTGGCAAGAGTATGAGCCACCAACAATACAGTCTTCCAAGTACAATGCTGCAGAGAAGAAGAAAAGACAAGCTGAAAAGGGGTCTGAGTCAGTTTTTCAAGAACAAAATTAAGGCCCCAAGAAGAAGGAATAGGCTTTCTTGGGGGCCAGATATGAAGGACACCTTTTTCTAAAGTTGTTTGACTTCAAAACTAAAAAGCAGAGGAGGATTCAGAGGCAGACAAGTGGAAATGGCTGACACCCACAGGGAAAAAAGTGTCCACGTGATACTTGAGAGTTGAGACACCAAACAGAAAATATCTTCCACATAGTCACATAGGATTTTTTAATAGTGGGCTTTCTAGCCACCTGCAAAATCCAAAGCACATCCTCAGAAAATTGTTGTCTAAAAGGAATCAGAACCCTATCACCCAAAGTGTCAAGTGAAGGGAGGACAAATAAGGGTGAATAAGAGATTCCTTATTTTGTGTGAGAAGCTCCATCCTATAATGTAACCTGTGATTATTGTCTCCGACCAGATGGAACAAAAGGGAGAACCAGTGCTGTCTGGGCCAAAAGGGAGTCACCAGTAATATTTTGGGCCTGTTCCACATGATCTTGTAAAGGATCTTTGATAGCAGAGGAAAAGGGAGATTGGCATACAAAGACATCCCCTTCCAAGCCAGAGAAATTGGCAGTTTTGAACAGAACTGGGGAAGTTATCTTTTCAGAAGGAAGCAAAAATATCTACATGAGGAGTACCCCACCAATGTACAGAAACACCTCCCTGTGAAGCATCCATTTGTGAGGATTTGTCCTGGACCTGCTGAAAAAGTCTGTCATAAGTTTGTGCTCTGAAAGAATGTAGACTGCCTGAAGAACAGATGGCAAACTGCAAAATTCCAAGCCTAAAGAGGTAGCCTGCAAAAAAGGTAAGATTTCATGCCCCCTTGTTTGTTTATGTACCACATGACTGTGGTGTTATCTGTTAAAAAACAGAAGACCTAGAACACCAAAGGGAGTGAAAGGCCTGAAGAGCTAGAAGTACAGCGCTCATCTCCTTGATGTTGTTGTGGAGGAGACCAAAGACCCTGCACTTTGAGGTTGTTGGAGGAGGCTCCCCAACTTGATTGGAAGCATTTGTGTACAGCTCCTGAGTAGGGACAGGAACCTAAAAAGACAGACCTGGATTCAAGGAAATCTGGTGAATCCAACAATGAAGCTTGAGTTTGACACAAGGCAAGAGCGGAACCAGGTACTCCAGAGATTGGCAGTCTTAGATTCATAGATTAGTACTAGGCTAACTGCCCTTATGGGCCATTTTAAGCCTAGCCAATTACCCCATGTGAGAATCAAACCCTGCACAGTTCCCACCCCCCATCGGAGCTACTATCAGAATTTCCTCATGTGGAGTTTGGCTGAGGGAACTATGGGAATGGTGGATGCCATGAACCCCACAGCTTGGAGAAGTTCCCTTGCAGGAAGGACTGGAAGAGGTAGAATGGACTGGAAATAAGCAGTCAAAGAGAGGACCTTAGCAGGCAGGAGACAATCCAACATTGGAATGGTTTGAATCCTGCAACTCAGGAACACTTGGTCCCGAGAGGCAGTCAACACAGACTTTTTGAGTTTGAGGTTGAACCCCACACTATGTAGAAGAAGCATAGTAAAGTGTAGATCCTGAAGTGGAAAATGCTGAGAGGGGGCTTGGATCAAAATGTCATCCAAGTAAGGAAATACTTAAATTATCTGAAGCCTGCAGAAGGCTACCACAGGGGCAGGACTTTCCTAAAGATACCTGGAGCTGAAGAAAGACCAAAAGACAAGCAAAAAACTGAAATTGAGAAGAAGAAACGGAAACATGAAAACTTCCTGAAGAGAAGGTTAATAGGAATGTGAAGGTAAGTCCCATTCAAATCCAGGGACATGAGAAAAACTTAGGGAAGCAACAGGAAAAGTGTCTGAAGAGACAACATCCTGAAAGAGGGAACCTTGAAAAAGGTGTTGAGAAAGGACAGGTCTAGAATGAATTACCACAAGCCCTCCTTCCTATTAACCAGAAACATCCTGGAATAAAAACCTGTTCCTTTCTGAGACAAGGGACAGGCAGGATTGTCCCCTGCAAAACCAGATCCTGTAGAACTAAAAGACTATATGGAAGCTGACAAGGAGGAGGCTGATGAAGGCCTGAGAACAGAGGAAGAGAACTCCACACTGTAAAATAACCATTTTGGGTAATGGAATGTCTATGGAATCACTTTAACATGGTATTTTGATCTCAGAGCAAGGCTCTAAGGAAGAACGTATGACTTATTTACATTAGGCAATGCTACTGAACTGTCACATTTGCATGTTACTTTAATTAGAAGATCCAGTGGCATAGGAAGGGTGGTACTAAGGGGGCAGCCACCCCAGGCATAAGGTGTTAGGGGGCATGATCAGGAGAAGGCAATCGATCCATAGTGCAGTAATTCATTTAGAAATGCATTAATTTTTGTGGACAGGACTGCAGTACTGAAATGCTTCAGTGCTTTTATTGTGGTATACGTTATAGCAAGCTACATTTTTAAAAGCAGAAGCAGTCCTTTTTTTGGAGTTGAGGGCCACAGAAATGGGACCTGGCGGTTTACTATTAAAATTTCGAAACAAACTCCGTCAACTGTACTATTGTCGAACACGGAAGTTCGAAAACGGTAATATCGGTGACAAAAAAACAACCTAGGAACAGGTTTTTAACATGGGTCGAGATAGGTGTTCAGTGTTATTCCAAACTACAAACATCTCCCCTATCTCGACCCATGTTAAAACCCGTTCCTAGGTTGTTTGTCATCGATATTACCGTTTTCGAACTTCCGTGTTCGACAATAGTACAGTCGCCGGAGTTCATTTCGAAATTTTAATAGTAAACTGACCTGGCTGGCTCCTGAGGTTAGAAGCAGCAGCCAAACTGTAATGGACCTGCTGCTTTTGCTCCTTATCTCAGAGCTGAGGGGCATAGAAATATAACCAGGCTGGCTCATTAGGAGCATCAGCCAGATTTGAAAGGATCTCAGAAGGGGCAGGATTCATTAACGCCTACACTAAGTGTACACCATTCTGAGTGAATAGACAGCACAAGCATAATTCCCACCTTCTTCCTCCGAATTTTATTTTTCCTACTAATTTTCTGTAACCTTAAATATTGAGGGGGATTTATAAAAGTTACCTCAACATGTAGACAACATCTACACTTAGTCTAATCTTTCTGAGTGAATAGACAGCATAAAAACTGTGTTAAGAATGTTCTTGAATACTGATCGTGTATATTTAGTGCAGGTGTTCATGAATCTGGCCCTTTTGTTTGGCTCGTCTATATGTAAAGGGTGCCAGATCAGGGGAAAAGAAATGGATGATAGAGGCTGTGCTGTGTGCTGTTTGTTTCTGATTATCCATCGAGATGCATCTTCCTAGAAGAACTGTGTACCACATGACACCTACCAGATATGTTTGTTTATTTGCCAGATCCCAGAGAGTTAACTAAGAAGAGAAAGGAAAAGAGCAGCTATAACTTGGTAATACCCCTTAATCAAGACTGAACCCAAAAAACACTAGAAGTTCCTCGAAATGTGACAATGAACGTAGGCTGGCCTCTGAAGCCAGAGATAATTATAAATCCTTCTTTAACTATGTTAGAAAACTAAATAAAAACAATACTCTACATTGCACAGAATTTATTCATAATGAGGCCTCTTATTCTGATCCAACTAACATTGACAATGTATTTGTGAAAACAATTTAGTACCAACTTCATCTATGGGACTTCTAATCAGTATCCCAAAATACCTGAATTCCTTACTCCTCCAATTATCTCTAAGGATCAGACACACTCCTCAAGTGCTTAACTTAAGCTTAACAACTGATTTTGTCCCTGATGAGTGGCACACAGCAGTGGTGATGCCCCTTCATGAGGGTGGCCTTACAACTACCCTGGGTAAATATAGACCTGTTAGTCTTACAAGCCTTATCTGCAAAGCCTGAAATGTATTATAACTGACCTCATAAACTGTGGCATCATAAATCTTGTTATAATTGACCCCAAAGAGTTTGGTTTTGTGAAGAGTAATCCTGCCTATTTAATATGGTAAATTTCTTCAAACGGGTTAAGGAGTCTGGTGATGGTGGCCAAGCATTACATGCATGTATCCTGACCTGGCTAAAGCCTGACACCAGCATTACATGCATGTATCCTGACCTGGCTAAAGCCTGACACCAGCATTACATGCATGTATCCTGACCTGGCTAAAGCCTGACACCAGCATTACATGCATGTATCCTGACCTGGCTAAAGCCTGACACCAGCATTACATGCATGTATCCTGACCTGGCTAAAGCCTGACACCAGCATTACATGCATGTATCCTGACCTGGCTAAAGCCTGACACCAGCATTACATGCATGTATCCTGACCTGGCTAAAGCCTGACACCAGCATTACATGCATGTATCCTGACCTGGCTAAAGCCGGACTCCATTCTTCATGCTGGCATCATCCAAAAGCTAAATGCTTTATCATTTATCTCATATGTGTTAAGATAGATAATAAACTGGCTGAAAGATGGAATCCACACAGTGTGAGTTGCAGGTGTTTCACAAAAAATATGAAGGGGTCCAGTGGGGGCCAGTGGTATCTCTCAGGGCTCAGCGTTTTGGTATTTACTCCTCAGATCTCCAATCAGATAGCCAAGACCTCTGGCTAACAAATTGTGCACACAGTTACAAACTGGGGGTTGTTAAGCCACCTTATCTCTCCCAAACCACCCAGAAGCCAGAATTAACTCTCTCTAATAAACTCTTAGTGTATTAAAAATGGGCCCAAATGGGTTCAAACTGAATGCTAAAAAGTGTAGTATCATTAATTGTGGTAGCTAGTCTATTCTGTCATTATACTGTCTAGAGTTACACTTCTACAAAATAAAAATGTAATTAGGGACCTAGGTACTTGGGTTTGCCATCATGTAACAACAGTTGTCAGAAAATCCTTTTAATTTAGCCCAGTTAATTGCCAAAGGAATATCATCAACATCTGAACAAGTAATTGCTCCCATATACTCGGCATTAATCAGACCAATTATTGAGTGTAGTGCCCCTTTACGATATATCTCATTAAATATATCAAAGAATTATTAAAACCCCAGTGGTTCCTAACCAA
Organism: Protopterus annectens; assembly: GCF_019279795.1. Classification (NCBI taxonomy): domain Eukaryota; kingdom Metazoa; phylum Chordata; order Ceratodontiformes; family Protopteridae; genus Protopterus; species Protopterus annectens. The sequence goes on from NC_056743.1 coordinate 742,914,227, forward strand.
AAGGATTGCGGGTCTAAAGTCCTTGAGCTTCCAAGAGAGGCTGGAAGCTCTGTCTGTTTATTCAGTGTCTTATAGACTTTTATGGGGAGATTTCTGTCTTGCTTACTACACCCTTAGAGACTCAATTGTCCTGGACCTTCTGTTTCTTCGCAAGTCCAATATTTCCACCAATACTAGAAACAGGGACCTAAATCTTCACCAGCAGATAAAACATGATGGAGAAATAGGTTTATAAACCAGCGCTTCCCAAACCTTTGGAATAAACTTCCCATGCAGTTAAGCAGTGTGACTTACTATCTTCTTTTAAATATAAACATTCCGGGCTGTGTACTACATGAACTACAAAATGAACTGTTCCAAAGGAATGCTTGAGTGTAGCAGTATAAAGTAGTTAAAATTAGCTGCAAGTAAACTGTGGATGATCACGAATAAGTGCCTTAAAAGTAAATTTATTTGAGCTTGCTTTCGTCTAAAGGAATGCTCGAGTGTAGCAGTATAAAGTAGTTAAAATTAGCTGTAAGTAAACTGTAGATGAACACTAATAAGTGCCTTAAAAGTAAATTTATTTGAGCTTGCTTTCGTCTAAAGTAACAAGACTTCATCAGAAACATTTAAATGACAAAACCAGTAGTGCTTTTATATCTTACAACAGATTGAATAACTGCCAATCAATGAAAATACTTCCCTCTCATTATTTAAAGAAACATTTCTACTGTTCACAGTTCATCCATTTAAAAGTACCCTTTTAAACATCTATACTTTACTATTTAAAATGCTATCTAATATATTTAATATAAACTTTACTAAGCCATTAGTTAAAAACTTTTATAAAAAATTGTACATTAATATAAACATTGTATGAAAAAACATTATAAAAAACATAATATAAAAATATTTTACAACTTGAATGAATGGTATTTTAAAACAGGCATAATACTACATGTTTCGTTTATACCTGGAAAATGGGTGGAGTTCAATCTTATTTGCCACTTTAACTCTTCCCTTTCCAACCTATTTTTCCAATCACCTCCCCTGTGGTCATTACCTAGGTTCTCCAGAATACCAAAGTGGAAGGTTTTACAGGAGTTATTATTCCTGAAATGTTTATAGAGCATTGTTTTCGTCCTCATGTCTAATAGCGTAAAGATGTTCATATATCCGTCTGCACAGAGCTCTCACAGTTTTCCCAACGCAAAACTGCTGACAGCTCTGACAGACAGAAAGATAGACTACCTGTTTAGAACCACATGAGCCTCTCCACAAGGGGGGAATCCACCTTGGATCACAGGAACTACCTTCCCATCAGTCTGACGAGCCTGATCTGCAAGGGCATGGAACGCATTATCATGGAACTTATAAACAAAGACATTGGCAACCTTTAAACACTGGACCCCACCCAGTTTGGATTCATGAAGGGCCGATCTTGTCTCCTGAACTTGATTGACTTCTTTGAATCGGTCTCCAGAGCTGTGGACGAGGGTAAGGCTGTCCACACAGCCTATCTGGACCTTGCCAAGGCCTTCGACACCATCCCCCACTCTGGAATCATAGATACACTTACTAAGCTGGGCACAAATCCCTATGTCACTTGATGGGTTGCCAACTGGCTTACTGACAGAACCCAGACTGTAAAAGTAGCCAACTCCAAATCCAGCTCCAGCCAAGTGACAAGTGGAGTACCTCAGGGTTCAGTCCTGGGACCACTCTTGTTTGGCATCTACTTCTCTGAAGTACAGGCCAACACTAAGGGACTCTGGCTAACAAAGTTCACAGATGACTGCAAACTGGGAGCCATTATTAAATCCCCAAATTATGTGGTTATTCTACAAAAGGGCCTTATAGAAACAGATGCTTGGTGTCAGAGCCATGGGCTCAAGCTTAATGCCAAGAAATGCATAGTTATCCCCTTTGGGAAAAACCATGTACCCATGAATTACCACATAGGTGGCAGTACACTAAACACTGAAAGTGTGATGAGAGACTTAGGGACACAGGGTCTCACCTTCGATAACCACATCCCCACAACAGTCAGGAAATCATTCTATGTGGCACACCTCATCACTGAGGTCTTTTCATCCAGAAAAAAGGAGGTCATTGTCCCACTGTACTCATCCCTCATTAGACCTATTATAGAGTACAATGCCCCGTTTGGTATGTACCTCACAAGACATCTGCAACAGCTGGAAAGGCTGCAGAAATACCTCACTAAAAGAATCACAGGCCTAAAGCAGATGCCCTATGCTGACCATCTAAAAAAACTCTAGCTATACTCTGTGGTATATAGTCTACTCAGAGGTGATATCTGCTTAACATACAAGGCCATGTCAAACCCTGAGCTGTTAGACATGCTTCACTTAAAGAAATCCCAATCTCTCAGAGCCGCACGCTCCAGGGATCTAAACATTGTCATCACAATGAACAAAAACATGCTGGAAGGATAGGTTCCTGACCCAGAGACTCCTCATACTCTGGAATAGACTGCCCATACATGTCAAGCAGAGTGCCTCCTTGGCCCTCTTCAAAAGGAACCTTGACAACTGGATGGGAGATTCACCCCGGGGATCATGTCAGTCGCCCTGCTAGACAGGGGTCTAGGGAAGTAAATATTGTGGGAAGAAATATCCAGTGAATTGTTATGGCTAGGCTTGTATAGGCCCTAGGGCCGATAGCCTAGTACCAACCTATGAACCTATAACTGGTTGTGTATCCACAGCTTTACTCCAGGTGTCACCAGTAAGGCCCCCTTGGAAAAAAGAGGTGCTGCTTGAGAGAGGGTACTGGCAAAACGAGAATGATCATGAGACTCATTGGCCTTGGAAAATCTATGAACAAACTGCAGCCAAAGCTGTATGCAGCACAATAAAGTCAAATATCAATAAAATATGTTCTGATATACAACGTTTATTTGAAACAACTGCATTATTGCTCATACTGAATTATGTATAATTGTCTACTTTATGACATAGTTTTCTTTTGTACATAGTATGCCAAAAGATCTTGAAGTTTCTGCAATACATGTTCAAATCAATATAATGTTATGTATCTAAATTTTATATGAGCAACCTCATCCTGGGTCATTGCTGAAAAGGGTCCAATGACCAGCCCACTTTCTTGACTAGTAAAGGTCAGTAAATTGGTGATCCTCTAAATTGCACTGGGTGTGTGTGCAGTGAATGCAGGTGTGGACTGGCATCCTGTCAAGCATTAGTTCTGTCTGAACCAGTTCTTGCTCAGACAACTCAAGTTCAATTAGAGGTTTGCAAATCTGAAGAGCTGGTTATGGGAGAGTAGAAGTGATTAAGAAATGCTGACATGCCTACACTGGGAGACGGGATTGGTTGTCAGTCTGTGGCTGTTTCTTTGCATGCAAATAGAGGCTTGTAGAGAAATAGCTGTAACCAGAGACACTGGCTTGGCTTACCAGTCTGGTAATAGCAGTCTTCAGAAAAAAAATGTAGCTAGCTGTGCAGTTGTATAAATCAGCCAGGGACTATCAGCAACATGGCTGTCAGTTTCTAACACAAAAGAGACAATGCAAGGTGAAGGACACACCTTGATTAGGAAAAAAATAATACTTATTTTATTCATAAACATGGCCAATAATAGTCTGACTGTAGATCACAGAGCATTTGTGCTTTGTCAAAGCATGTTTCCTCTAATAAGATGAAGTACAAAAGTAAACAGCTCTATGACATGTTGAAATGCAACTGTGGCTATATTATTTAGTGAAATCCAAATTGTATTTCTTCTCAGTCATGTATACTGCTTGCCTTTACTCTTGCCCACTGTTTTGCAAGTTGTGGGCTTGGCATTAAATCATCTTCATTTCTGTGTTTTGGGATTTGATTTTCCCCTACAGCAGACCTGCAACAATCATTAACCTGTTCATATTCAGAACAATGAAGCAGCTAAAGTATTCCAAAGGGGATATATGGGGTGGGGTAAACTAATGTGGCAATCAGATTGTTGCTAATGAAAAATGAGGAAGGTCATATAAAACAGATAGTGAAGGTAGCCCACAGGCAATGTGTGACCAATGAGTAAACAATGGAATGAGCTCTCTGTCCCTGTACTCGGTAATCTCATTAACCGATCAGGTGGTTGTAAGAAACAATTTCAGCAGAATGGCAGGGTTACCAACACCTCTACCCACCTAATATTATATAAAGTACTGTGAAATTTAAATTTTTTTATCATATTTGCAAAAGTCACTATGGAACTCCAAGCCGCTCATCTAAATGAGGCCCCTCCCCACTTTCTGAATTGTGTCCCATCATGAGACTCGGTCTTGCTGCAAACCTAAGAGACGGGCTAGATTTTAGGAAAAGTCCAGCTGTCAGCTTTGAGTGTATCAGAGATCATGTACCTTTTGTGTCCCTACAGAAGAGATTTAAAAAACATGAAAGGTCATCCTAAAGAGTACTGTCTACACAAGTCTCAGATATCATACATTTTCTAGAGGCAAAAAGTATTCCAAAGGTCAAAACACATTTTAAAATAAAGTAAACCTTTTAAAGTAGGTAAAGACTCCATTTTTCACTTGTTTAAATTGCTCCTTGCTTTTCTGATGTGCTGTCATTCAATACATCATCAGCTTATTAAAACCCCATTTGCTGAACCACTTTGTACTGCTAAACTCTAAACAGTTAGGGCTGTCCTTTTGCAAAGTACTAATTTACAAGCTGAAAACATGAAAACTGAAGACCAAGAAAATTTTTTTTTCTTAAAGTTATGCCGACAGCTAAAGTGTGTTTTAAGGACAGGATCAGAGTGAGGGCTCTCTGCATCATTCGCGTCACCATGGTGAAATATCCATGGAAACAACTGTGCAAACTTTCCACAGAGCTGACAAGGGACAAAACATACACATGAGAACCAAGAACAGCTTGGTTAAAAATGATAGCTGTTGTTGTAGGTATTAAATTGCTCTTTGCATTTCTTTTATTTCAAAATTAGTTATACTTGATGATCTTGTACTGCTTTATTGCAAAAAGGAATTAATATTTTAAGTGATCTGTCTTGTAGCATTTTTAATGGGGGGATACATGGACCCATTTGGGTATTCATTTACTCATGTATCAGCCCAAACTGTCTCCCTCAAAAATACATGGTAAGTGTATTACAGCAACCAAAGACAGCTCAAGACTAGCAAAGCTGAGTATAAAGGCTGTTATAGCAGTTTTTCTGGACTACTGAATAGAGAATATCAGGTAGATTGCATATTTGTACATCCCATGACATGTGCCGGTGAAATGGAAAGCCTTAAACTGGTCATATAGATGCTGGTGTTGTGTGTGTGTGTGTGTGTGTGTGTGTGTGTGTGTGTGTGTGTGTGTGTGTGTGTGTGTGTGTGTGTGTGTGTGTGTGTGTGTGTGTGTGTGTCTGTGGGCGTATTCATATGTCCTCTGATAGAAAGGTGACCTTCCAGGACTGCAGAACTGATTTTCTGCTCTTCTTGATAATATGAATAAGGTAAACTGTGCATCTGAAAGCTAAGAAATTATTATTATTATAAGTAAAAAACACCAAAACAAACACCACACAGCAAGGATTAATGTGGAAGTGTTCAAATAAATTAATAAATAAAAAAATGACCAATAACATGAACAGTCCACGAACAGGCAAACTATGACTTCACTTATAGTAAAATTAAAGCAATACTCCAAGCTTAAAATTGAAGTTTTTTTATTACAAATAGGTAAGCGCTTTCACTTAGAGCTTCATCAGACCATTAACATAATAGTGGTCATAAAATCATTTAAATAAAAATCACTATCCAATCAAATACTACCAATTAACTCATAGTTGATAATTTAAAAGGATACACCTCAAATTTCTTGTGAGCATCCAAATAAAACCAGATAGACAGCTTGTGAAAAGGCTAAACCCAAAACAGTAAAACACACACATGCATAAATCATTCACTTTTTCAAGTTCATTTATAAAAGACATTCATAAAACAACCTATGCTTCAGCTATAAACAGTATATGCTACATACATATATTACATAAAAAATATGTATGCAAATACACAAACTTGAGCCATGCTTCTTAAAGTAAAAACAAATAAAGATTATATACCTTAATAACCATATATTATTAATAACCGTGTACTTCATTGTAACAAGCGAAAAACACATATAAAAGTGTATACAAAACTTAAAAATAAAAATAAAATAAAAATGATCGGGGTAACTCAGGAACCTCACGTAGGCAGGTATACATAAGTTATATTAAAATCTACTTCACTTTAAGCCTTCTAGATTTCAGTGCAGGTTTAATCGAAGCCCTTTCCCTTTGTCCGCTCTCATTCTTAATATCCATTTAACTTCCCTGCTTTCTGTGAAGTTCCTTATATCACCCTCACGCACTGTAGATTCAGTCTTATCAATTACCATGAACTTAAATGTATGGTTTTCTCCTGATGATATAATATGTTTATTTAAAGCAATATTCAGAGACTTAATTTGAATATTATATATGTGTTCTCTTATTCTATCTTTAAACATACAGTCTGTTTTGCCTATATCCTATGAGTGACAAACAGAACAGATGGCAAGATAAACCACATGCATGTCCTTACAGTTGGCATGAACGTAGAAGGTAAAACTACGACCAGTATCAGGATGAGTAAATGTATTAGTAGTATCTATATATTTACAATAATTACAGTCGCCACAAGGAAATGTGCCTAAATTAAGGGCTTCATGTTGGTTGGCAACTCTCAGGTAGCATAACATTCTCTTTAGGCTGCGTTTATTCTTATACAGATATGTAGGGCGATCACCTACAACACTTCTTACTCCAGGATCTGTAGTTAAAATCTGCCAATGTTTCTCTATAATATAAGTAATAAACCTGACATCTGCAGTATAAAACAACAGCACCTTTAGAGCAGGAGTAGAGATATTTGAAATAAAGTTCTTCTCATCAGCACCTGTAGAAGAATAATAAGGCTTCGCTCTATTCTAAGTGAATCAATATCCATAAGGTCCCTTTCAACCTCATGCTCACTATAGCCCCTAGTCAACAATCTACATTTTAAATCATCCATGTCTTTATAAAAACCTGCATTTGAGAGATTGAGTCTAGATGCTCTCATTCCCTGTCCCCTGGTTATGTTCTTAAAAATATGCTGAGGGTGCATACTGGTGTGATGTAATAAAGTATTCCTATAACATGGTTTATGATACACACCTGTGCTAACATAACCACATTCCAACCTCTCCACATATATATCCAGGTATTCTACTTTAGTTTGAGGAAAAAATCATTGTGAATTTTAAATAATCAAACCTCCTATTTGAAGTTGAAAGAAAGTTCCTCTAGGGTATTTGCCCACACCAGGAAGAGGTCGTCCACAAAGCATCGGTAAAAAGTGACATATCTAATATACAAATCCATTTCGAATAAAGTCTCTTGTTCCCAAAGTGGCATAAACATGTTGGCGTAGCTATTGGCACATGAGGTGCCCATAGCTATACCATCATGCTGCAAGTATATCCGGTCATTAAAGGTGAAAGCACATCAAGGGTAACAAAATAAACATCTGTACCTAAAGGTGATACACCAGTATGTTCATATAAGTCAACTAGGAACTATTTGGTGTCTCTTAATATATAACGGTTCCTATCTATGATAGGTCTAAGTTTATTTTCCACATAAAGGGAGAATGGTTCGGTGAGCCATCCTCCACCAGCAACTATAGGCCTCATGGGGGGATTTGGCCGTCCTTGTTTATCTTAGGTAAACCTTGAATGGTTGGCATCAGAGGATGATCAACTTTCAAAAACTTAACATAAATGAATATCTAGTTGATGACTTTTAAGCAGATCTTCCAACATAGATAAAACATTCCTTTGCATAGAATGAAATTTTATCTGAATCAATCTGTAGATGGAAACTTTCATCACTCAACATTGCCCCCATTCGTTGTATATAATCACTCTTATTCATAAGGACTGTCGGGCCCCCCCTTATCTGCAGGTCTAAACACAATACTATAATTATTCTGTAATTTAGTGCTTGTCGTTCCCTAAAATTCAAATTATACCTAAGTCTCTTACTACTATTCAGTGTATATTCATTATGATAGAACTTATAAATGAATAAGAGTGATTATATACAACAAATCAGGGCAATGTTGAATGATGAAAGGTTCACCGAACCATTCTCCCTTTATGTGGAAAATAAACTTAGACCCATCATAGATAGGAACCGTTATATATTAAGAGACACCAAACAGTTCCTAGTTGACTTATATGAATATACTGATATGTCACCTTTGGGTACAGATTTTTATTTTGTTACCCTTGATGTGCAGTCATTATTTACCATTATTCCAAATGAAATAGGAGTTCAATCATTACAGAAGTACCTATGTGAACATAGTGATTATAATAATAGGCAAACTGATTTGGTATGCTTGTTTTTGGACGTTATTCTGGAGAATAATGCTTTCACCTTTAATGACCGGATATACTTACAGCATGATGGCGTAGTTATGGGCACCTCATGTGCCAATAGCTACGCCATCATGTTTATGGCACTTTGGGAACAAGAGACTTTATTTCAAATGGATTTGTATATTGGATATGCCACTTTCTACCGACGCTTTGTGGACGACCTCTTCCTGGTGTGGGTAGGTACCCTAGAGGAACTTTCTTTCAACTTCAAATAGGAGGTTTGATTATTTAAAATTCACAATGATTTTTTCCTCAAACTAAAGTAGAATACCTGGATATATATATATGTGGAGAGGTTGGAATATGGTTATGTTAACACAGGTGTGTAGCGTAAACCATGTTATAGGAATACTTTATTACATCACACCAGTATGCACCCTCAGCATATTTTTAAGAACATAACCAGGGGACAGGGAATGAGAGCATCCAGACTCAATCTCTCAAATGCAGGTTTTTATAAAGACATGGATGATTTAAAAGGTAGATTGTTGACTAGAGGCCATAATGAGCATGAGGTTGAAAGGGACCTTATGGATATTGATTCACTTAGACAGAATAGAGCGAAGCCTTATTATTCTTCTACAGGTGCTGATGAGAAGAACTTTATTTCAAATATCTCTACTCCTGCTCTAAAGGTGCTGTTGTTTTATACTGCAGATGTCAGGTTTATTACTTATATTATAGAGAAACATTGGCAGATTTTAACTACAGATCCTGGAGTAAGAACTGTTGTAGGTGATCGCCCTACATATCTGTATAAGAATAAACGCAGCCTAAAGAGAATGTTGTGCTACCTGAGGGTTGCCAACCAACATGAAGCACTTAATTTAGGCACATTTCCTTGTGGTGACTGTAATTATTGTAAATATATAGATACTACTAATACATTTACTCATCCTGATACTGGTCGTAGTTTTACCTTCCACGTTCATGCCAACTGTAAGAACATGCGTGTAGTTTATCTTGCCATCTGTTCTGTTTGTCACTCATACTATATAGGCAAAACAAATCGCATGTTTAAAGATAGAATAAGAGAACACATATATAATATTCAAATTAAGTCTCTGAATAATACTTTAAATAAACATATTATATCGTCAGGAGAAAACCATGCATTTAAGTTCATGGTACTTGATAAGATTGAATCTACAGTGCGTGAGGGTGATATAAGGAACTTCACATAAAGCAGGGAAGTTAAATGGATATTAAGAATGAGAGCGGACAAAGGGAATGGGCTTCGATTAAACCTGCACTGAAATCTAGAAGGCTTAAAGTGAAGTAGATTTTAATATAACTTATGTATACCTGCCTATGTGAGGTTCCTGAGTTACCCCAATCATTTTTATTTTATTTTTAAGTTTTGTATTCACTTTTATATGTGTTTTTTTTCTTGTTACAATGAATTACAAGCTTATTAATAATATATGGTTATTAAGGTATATAATCTTTGTTTTTACCTTAAGAAGTAGGGCTCATGTTTGTGCATTTGCATATATATATATATTTTTTTTTTTTATGTAATATATGTATATCTGTAACATATACTGTTTATAGATGAAGCATAGGTTGTTTTATGAATATATATGTCTTTTCTCGGCTGGAGTGCCTTCTGTGTGGAGTCTGCATGTCCTCCCCGTGGTCAAGTGGCCTCCAAAAGACATGCGTGAATGGGCATGCTTTCACTAAAGGTTGGGTGTCGGGCTGGCAACTCGGCACCATAAAAATCGACTGTCAATCATTAGCGGACCGGAGTTCAGCTGTGGTGATCCCTAACCAGGAAAAGCCGAAAAGGCAAACAAACATATGTCTTTTATAAATGAACTTGAAAAAGTGAATGATTTATATATGTAGGTTTTAATGTTTTGGGTTTAGCCTTTTACAAGCTGCCTATTTGGTTTTATTTGGATGCTCACAAAAAATGTGAGGTGTATCTTTTTAAATTATCAACTATGAGTTAATTGGTAGCATTTCATTGGATAGTGATTTTTATTTAAATGATTTTATGACCACTATTATGTTAATGGTCTGATGAAGCTCTAAGTGAAAGCGCTTACCTATTTGTAATAAAAGAACTTCTTTTTAAGCTCGGAGTTATGCTTTAATTTTACTATAAGTGAAGTCATAGTTTGCCTGTTTGTGGACTGTTCATGTTATTGGTAGTTTTTTAATTATTATTATTATTATTATTATTATTTTAGAAAATCAAAATCACACAGGGAGAAGGTGAATGTTTAGTTAAAAAAAAAGAAAAAGATAGGTTCCAAATTCACCTTATTCCTAGTTTACTGAATAAGTTATCACTACAGGACTTTTGGCTACCTCTAAATTTACACCAGAGTTATCATATACAGCTCTGCTTAGTCTGGGAGATAAGCATTATAAAGTGCTTGAAAAGGGTCTGCTTAAAAATATATGTAGAATAAGCATATTATGGCACCCTGTGATCACTTGGCTAATATGTTCCTAAAATGTTAGTAGAACTTAGAAGCAGAATTCATTTTCTAAATTTTAATGTTTACTGACCATCCCACAGAATTCCTTTTCTATATTTTTATGTTGTGCAACAATACCCCACCAACACACAAACACGCACTTTAGATGATTCATTTAGCAGACACGGTTTAGTTCTACTTTGGGTTTTACTGTCATAGGACAGTATGACTTTGCAAAATTTACACTGAAGTATGAGGTCAGTACACTGAGCAGAAAGTACACTGGAGTGAATAAACCTTTGTGGGTTTTCTGGGATGACTAACATATATTTCAGACAAAAAGTCTTTCCGCTTGCTGAAGTCAGCCAAATTGTTTCCTTCAAGTACTGGAAATGCTTGTGGGGACAGAATACAGTATGTTCTCTTACTGGCATTCATCCATGAGTTACATAATTGTGTGTTGAAACTGTTAGTTTTACTGGCAATAACCCTGTTAGACCTTACAAATCTTTACTTGGCAGTAGGCTGCAAGAGACTGCGACATTATTATGTGGTAAATTATAGCTAATGTTTTACTTCATACATGAGTAAACAAATAACATACTAAAACAAGAGAGTACCTACATAATCTATATTTTGTTTGTTTAATATAAACAGAAAATGTGGCATACCCACTTTTAGAATTTGCTGATATGTAATCATTCTAGGAATGTATTTGTTGTTCTCTTGAGAAGTTAAAAAAGTAACACTAACAGATGTAGAGAAATTTGATTGGTTTACAATATAAATCATAAAATATAACTATAGTCTGGAGTCAATAAATAATAAAAATAACTACTTAGGCTGGAGTTTACAGTGGCTATCTGCTCATCTAAAATTCTAAAGTAATTGTGTGTGTGTGTGTGTGTGTGTGTGTGTGTGTGTGTGTGTGTGTGTGTGTGTGTGTGTGAATTCCCCATACCTCTCAACTTCTTAGTGTAAGAAATCTGGACAAAGCTACAAATAATGGGGGGGGGGGGATAAAGACCTAAAAATAGGGGCACTTTTTAAATATTGCTCTTTCAAACTTAGAAAGTAGATAGAATAACAGGTTTCACATTAGCATGAATTTTCTGAAGTCTGCCTGAAACTCAAATGTGTGCCATTATTTTCTGACTTCAGTCCTCAATGATTTACCAGTGATTTGCCAGAAAACCACAATTTTAAGAGAAACAGACCAAAAATATGAGGCCAAAATCTGGACATTCTGTGAAAATCTGGACAGTTGAAAGGTATGCCAAACACATTGTAACTTTCAATAATGGGACTCCTTGATACTGCACAATTGACATTGAAGTAATTTTTGGGCCTTTGCCCCCCCCCCCCCCCCCCCGTTTTGTCAGGCTTTGTCCAGATTTCTTCTACTAAGAGGTTGAGAGGTATGTAAATCAATCCTCCTAGAAATTGTATTTATTAACTTTAAAATTAAATAGAAAATGTAAAATGTATTAAAAAATAAAACTGTAACTACAACTAGCCAATCAGAAAGTGACACTACTGGCACAATAGTCCCAGTTCCAGGTATCTATACTAAGATGAAACTAAATAAATAACTAAAGTATAGTGATATTACGTACTAACATAACCCTCACTACATTACTAAAATACATATAAAAGAACCAACACTGCAAATAAATAAATGTTGAAAAAGTACATCAGAACTGAAGTAGAAAACTATCTATGAGACACTCCATAAAAACTGCCGAAACCACCTAAAGCAGTATTCAAGATACATCCTAAACAACTAATACAACCCTTTGAAATTAATGGGAAACTGTGATTCAGACTTAAAAAAAAAAAAAAACAGGTAACATGGATAAATGTTGTGTGTGTGTGTGTGTGTGTGTGTGTGTGTGTGTGTGTGTGTGTGTGTGTGTGTGTTTTGGGGGGGGGGGGGACAAGTCCTATAATCAATGAAATATCTTGCACGCAAACAAAAGAGAACTATGTTTCATGACTTGTGGTTTCCATCAGTCATAAGAAAACTTGTTCATTGTTCTTAATACAGATATTTCATGTGGGGTGGGGCTGGAGATCACCAGTGCTGTGTGTGTTGAAGCATATGATGTCAGCTGCTCTGCCTAGTTAGGGCATCCTATCAACCCCCCCCCACACACACACACACACAAACAGGACAGTGAATATGACACTGTAGAGGCACTGCAGCCTGTTTTGACATCCCCTTTGCAACTTGTCTATGGCTGACGTCGTCCAAGCCCCAGGGGGTAGCACTGGAGACACTATAGTTAGAAGTAGTAGGAATGGAAAGTGGTAGATGGTCACATGGAAGGTATGCAATAGTTGGCCAAAAATTATTTTGAAATAAACTCCTATAAAAGGTGCAAGTACAGATCCACAACATTATCCTCAGGATATTAAATGACAACACAAAGTATGACAGAACTTCAAGGAATTTCCCCAATAGTTAAAATCAGTAGGAAATTCTGCAAATCTAACACTTTAATGGTGCAGCTGTGAACAGGGTACAGTGAAAAACTTGCTCTACATCAGCATTAGCCCTAAGCATCCATTGTCTGAAATGTTTAAATTGCTACACCAGAAGATATGTATACAACACAGAGAAATGTCACTTTTTTTAGTTTTAGGTGTGACCATGAGTGAATTATTTTCATTTCAGCTGTTTAGGATTAAAATCTGATTCATGACAGTGATGCAGATTATGGTAGTACTGGAATATGCACTTAGATGTAAGCATGATTTACAGTTTATGTAATAATACTTAGAATACTTTATTTGTTTGTTTATTTATTTACTTCACTTTGTTACCCATTTAGGTATGGCCAGTCCAAGGACCGTTTTCATTCATGACTCAGTCATAACAGCCAATAATAATCAGCACAGCAGTAAAATATAGTCTGGGATTCATAGATGACTATCCCATTGTACAGTGCCATTAGCAATTAAATAGGAGTTCTAGAAGCACACTGTGTGTGTGTCTGTCTGTAACATATTCATTTACCATTATATATATATGTGTATGATTATATTTGCTTTTGTCAACTTGTCACTTTTTCATTTGCAAAAAACACAGGATCACTACATATTTTCCCATTCTGTTGAAACACCAAAAAAATCTTTAACATGTCTCCTGTAGGTGTGAAAGACCTCTTCTATGATTTGACATTATATATATATATTATATATATATACACATATATATATATATATATATATATATATATACACATATACATACATATATATATATATATATATATATATATATATATATATATATATATATATATATATATATATATATATATATATATATATATATATATATATATACACACATATACATACATATATATATACATATACATATATATACATATATATATATATATATATATATATATATATATACACACATACATATATATATATATATATATATATATATATATATATATATATATATGGGTCTACTTCAGATCACTGAAATCCCATTTCACTGAAATTCATTTCACTGAGACCAAATCACCTAATTTTCAAATTACTGAAAATTAATTTCACTGAATCTCATTTCACCAAATTGTGAGCTATAGACTTGATCTGAGTTTCTATTCATATTTGACTTGTTTGTGATAGAAAGAATTTTTGTAACTTACACTGCTGACTGTCAGAATACCGATAGTCATGTAGAATGTGGTGTTCTATTGTCTTTAAATGTGGGTATGTCTCTTTACATTTGTATGAGAAGTAATATGGTGGATGTTTTGTGCATTCCCAGCAGTAGTGGCAGCGTGTGGAGTATTGTGAGGCAAGTAAAAGGTATATGCCCTTTTCCCCACTGTAGTGTGATCATAGGTGCCGGAAGCTGTTAAAGACTGGGGGAGGCAGAGGGTGACAGGGGCACTTAGTGAACTCAGAAGGAAATTTTTTTTATAACTATTTGCTACCACAACATAGGTTCACTTGGAGGACATTTTCCAGTCCATCCATCTCTTTACTGGATGTCCCCTTTTCCTCTTGTCTTTTTCCTGTCTGTCCCAAATCTTCTTCTCCAGATTGTCCACTGCTTTTCTGCACATGTGCCCAAACCACTGTAATTCATTCTCTTTGACCTTCTCTACAATTTGGAGCTACTTTGGCTTCTTCTCTGATGTCTTCATTTCTTAATCTGTCCCACAGTTTGCATCCTACAACCCATCTCAGGCACTTCATCTCAATTGCCACTAGCTTCCTCAATTAGTCTGCCTTCACTGCCCAGGTTTCTGTACCTTACTGTAGTGATGGTCTCACCACTGTTTTCTGCACCTCACTTTTCATCTTCTTTGGCATTCTTCTGTCATACACTATACCTGACATCCTGTGCCAGCTGGCTGCAGCCTCCTCTGATTCTAGCTTTGACCTCCTCATTCAGACTTTCCTTATCCTCAACCACCCCTCCCAGATACCTGAATCTATTAACTTGCATCACAATTTTCCCTTCTATCTTAATTCTCAGCTTCTTCTGATTTCCCCAATTTGCTGCCATTACCACTGTCCTATTTGTACTTAATTTCATCCCATGTGCCTTCAGTTTTGCATTTCATTCCTCAATTCTTTGTTGAAGATCTTGGTCAGAGTCTGCCTGTAATGACACATTGTCTGTATAGAGTAACTTGGTTGATCGATCTCCTTTGACTTGTTTATAGGTTCATAGGTTCATACTAAGCTATCTGCCCTAGGGCATTTATAAGCCTAGCCCAAAGTTTTGTGGCTTTCACCACCCCTTAAGTTTGAAAGGTACTGTGCCCATTAGTTTACCATGCCTCTGTCCAGCAGTGACACTGAGGTGATCCCCGGGGTAAACCTACGATCTCCCATCCATTGGTCAAGATTTCTCTTGAACAGGGCCAGTGAGGTGCTCTGCCTCACATGTACCAGGATTTTGTTCCACAGCACAGGGAGTCTCTGGGTGATGAATCTGTCCCTCCAGCACGTCCTATTTATAACTGTGTTAAGGTTTAAGTCTCTTCCTCTTGTATTTCTTGTGGATTTAGATTTTTTGAGGTGGAGCATGTCCATCAATTCCGGGTTTGACATGGCCTTGTATGTTAGGCACAGGTCACCTCTGAGCAGACGGTATGCGGCTGAATAGAGCTGGAGTTCCTTCAGTCGGGCAGCATAAGACATATTTTTGAGACCCTTTATCCTTTTGGTTAGGAACTTTTGGGGCCTTTCCAATTGCTGCAGGTGTCGGGTAAGATACATTCCGAATGGGGCATTGTACTCAATCATTGGTCTGATGAGTGATGAGTACAGGGGAACAATGACCTCCCTTGATCTAGATGTGAATCCCTTCATGATCAGGTGGGCAATGTAGAAGGTTTTCCTAACTACCTTGGCAACGTGGGTGTCAAATGAAAGGTTACTGTCAACCTGGGTCCCCAGATCCCTGATAACCTCTTCTGTGCTTAGTGGATTGCCACCTATATGGTAGCTAGGGGTAACCTTGTTTTTCCCGAAGGGTATGACTATGCATTTTTTGGCGTTTAACTTTAGGCCATGGCTCTGGCACCAGTTATCCGTTTCTATGAGACCCTTCTGGAGGATATCTGTGTCTGCAAACTGGGCGCCATAGTTGAAAACACATCAGTCATCTGCAAACTTAGTCAGCCATAATCCTCCTGTGTTTGCCTGTACTTCTGAAAAGTAGATGCCGAACAAGAGGGGGCCTAGGACTGAGCCCTGTGGGACACCACTTGTGACCGACTTGGAGTCTGACATGGCGCCAGCCACTCTGACCCTGTGGGTTCTGTCACTTAGCCAGTTTGCAACCCATCTTGTGACGTATGGGTTTACATTTAAGTTGGTGAGTTTTTCAATGATACCCGAGTGGGGTATTGTGTCGAAAGCTTTTGCAAGGTCAAGGTAGGCTGTGTGGACTGCCTTGCCCTCATCAATGGCCTTGGTGACTGTTTCAAAAAAATCAACCAAGTTTAAAAGGCATGATCTGCCCTTGACAAAGCCAAACTGGGTTGGATCCAATGTCTGTAAGTCCCCTATGTCTTTATTTATGAGTTCCATTATGATCCTCTCCATAGCTTTGCAGACTAGGCTTGTCAAGCTGATGGGGCGGTAATTACCAGGGTCAGTGGAGGCACCGCCTTTGTGAAGTGGGACCACAGTTGCCGTACGCCACTCCTTGGGTACGTATCCTGAGGTGAGGCTAAGATTAAACAGCTGCCCTAACAGCTGGTTTAATTCCTCATTGAGTTCGTGGAGCACACAACTGGGGACACCATGTGGTCCCATAGATGCTGTGTTTCTTGCCTTGGAGAGAGCAGTTTTCACCTGAGCATTTGAGATGTGTGGGAGGCTACAATCCGCTGGGATAGATATCTCTCCTTTTGGGGGGGAGGGGGGGGGGAATATGCACTGAACCTGTCAGCCAGTATGTTGGTAATGTCTGTTGGTTCAGTGATTTTTACATCATTTTGAACGAATTCTGAGCATATCTGGGAGTTTCCTCCCAGGTTTCTAACATAGCTAAAAAAGGCCTTATGATTGTCTTTTGAGTCCTTAGCAACTTTTCTTTCAAAATTTGCCTTGGATGATTTTATGAGCGATCGTAGTTTTTTACTTAGTGATCAAGGGTGTCTTCCCTTTTAAGGATTTTGCTCTATCTTGTAGTATCTTTCTCCTTTTATTGTAGAGCTTGTTAATGGCTGGGGTCCACCAGACTGGGCGCTTGCCTTTGGTGCAAAGAGTCTTTGTTTTGTTTGGGATTGCCTGATCCATGCAGTCCTGGAGGTGCTGATAGAAGGCATTTGTATGTGATTCAGCTGTTTGGGTAATGGTTTCCGCTGGCTCGGGGGCCTTGAAGGAAACCATACCAGTCTTAAGAAGTGTGAAGTTGGCTTTTGAGAAGTTCTGCACTGTGGTCTTTTTTATCTGGGGTGGGGGCGGGATGTAGACTTCCAGTGAGATTAGTTTATGATCTGATCTCACCAATGAGGGGTACACCTCTGGTGCTGAACATTGTGTCCCCATGTTCGTGATGATGAGATCTAGTATGTTTTCTCCTCTTGTGGGGATGGTGACTAGTTGTTCCATGGCATTTGAGTTTATGAACTCTAGGAACCTTTGGGCTAGAGTGTTGGGGCTTGAGTAATGATCCCAGTCTATATTGGGGTAGTTGAAATCACCTAATATGATGGTGTTTGGAGATACATTTATCCCCTCGAGTGTTTTCAGGAAAGCTGTGTGATGTTCCTGAGTTTGAGAGGGTGGCCTGTAACATGCTACAAAATGCAGAGCAGTCTTTCCAACGGTTACTTGCACCTGGATGGTCTCCGATGCATTGTACGTTGCCACCAACCTGGAGATGTGGGTATCCTTGATGAATATGGATACCCCCCCCTCCTTTCTTGGTGTGGTCCGGATTTTGGGGCCGGAACGCATGATATGAGGTAAAACCTGATAGTGCCGGGGTGCTCTCAGGAGCCTTGAACCAGGTTTCAGTCACAGCACAGACATCGATGTTCTCCATACTGAGAAGGGCTTCGAGTGCGTGCATCTTGAGGTTTAGACTTCTGGCATTGAGCAGCATTACCCTTAGTTTATTTTCTTTTTTGTGTTCTAGGGTGGTAGGCTTAGAATTTGAGCCTTGCCTAAAAAAGGCACTATGGGGGTGGCAAGAGCCTTTGCCAATATCCGGAAGCCCAGGGGTGACAGGTGCAAGCCGTCCCTTGCGAAGCAGCGTGGCTTGTCCAGCATGTCATCCCAGGCAGACAGACATTGGATCCCCTTTGAATGACACCAGAGATTAAGCCAATTATTAAAGCTGATCATCTTGTCTCTGTATTGTGGCATCATTCTTGGTGAAGGTAGGATACTGCTCAGGGTCAGGGTCATACCTACCTGGGCTAGATAATCAGAGAGCTCCTCTATGTCTCTTTTCATGTAGTCCAGGGAGGCACGTCTCAGGTCATTCACACCAGCATGGACAATGACTGAGTCATACTTGTACTTTGTTGAGTGACCTGAGTGCTTGCGTTATGTGGCGGATTCTAGCGCCCGACAGGCAGCTTACTGTGACCTTCTCCTTACTCAGTCTGGTGAGTGGGATGTCAGTGTGTCTGACTATGGAGTCACCTATGACAAGTGTGTCTGGCATTGTGTTTGGCCTTAAGGGCTGTGACTGTTTGGCACACTGACTTTGTGGTCTATGTGTTGCATGTGTTGTGTCATGAGGTGGCAGTTGTTTGGGTGTCTGCTTTGGTGGCCTCTGCTGTTTTGGAAGATTTTTGATCAGAGCCTCCGAGTATGTCTTTGTGTGTTTATGTGTATGATTTGAAGTTGTGATAGTACTATGTGAGACTGGGTTTGTGGTGTGTGTGGTTTCCTTCTCCTCCTGTCTGGTCTTGCCAGTCTTATGTTGAGAGAGCTCGGCCTCCAGTTTGGCTATATAGTTGCATCTCTCGTATGTATCTGTGTTTTGTGGGAGAAGGAGAGGGTTGTCTGTGTACATGAGGCAATTGTAACATTGCCTCAATATTCCCAGATTCACCAGCTGGGCAGGAGAGGACGCTAGCAACTGACCCCTCGACATGCTAGAAGGAGAGGACAAAGAACTTTCTGTTAATTGAGTTTGAAAAGACTTTGAGGGATGTGGGTGATTGAAAGAGGGGTTTTAGGCTGGTGGGGTACTATGTATAATAAGAAAGTGCTATATCAGAGTAGAAAGTACTTTAGGAGCAAGTGCAAGCTTC
Source organism: Protopterus annectens (assembly GCF_019279795.1). Taxonomy (NCBI): domain Eukaryota; kingdom Metazoa; phylum Chordata; order Ceratodontiformes; family Protopteridae; genus Protopterus; species Protopterus annectens. Next base: position 742,933,889 of record NC_056743.1, read on the forward strand.
CCAGCTAGAGAATAGTCTCCTTAGGAATCAAGTAGAGCTGGATCTTTCAGATAGAGAATAGGCTGTTTTGGTTAGAAGTAGAGTTCAAGAAGAGCTGTTCTAAGGGAAAAAATGAAGAGTTGACTTTAGGTAGCCTGAATAGTTTAACCCAATTAACCGCAGCTGCTCTTGTGTGCTCCTGCGGCAACTCCGCGCTAAATTGCACTAAAACGCGCTAAAGCGCGCTGTAATCCATCACCAGTATGAACAGCAGTGGGCTCAGGGCTGATACACACCTACTCCCACTGGGAACCCCTCTTTGCAATTCTGAATATTATTTCAGATAACTTTTAAAGTGATGATACCATGGTAATCTACAGACCATCATTTTTTTACATAAGAAGTAAATTGTTCTGAAAGGATTACTTTTACTGGCAGAAAGTAAATGTATACTTCAGCAGTAAAATACCTTATTCATATGCTAGGATTATAACTCAGATGTTTATTTATTTATTTCATTTTTTTCTACAGAACCCAGGAAAGCACTAAGAACAACCTGCATGGACCATTAGGCCCAATTTTGAATTGTTTTGTTAAGCAGAAGTTTTGTGTACATATGAATATATCCAAATGTTCTTATCATTTTCAACAATAACAGGCTTATTTCTGAAAAGACTGCTTGATTCTGTGTTACCAGACTTATAACTTGCTTTTGAGAGGACTGATCAATAACCATAATGGTGCTAGACTATCAATAAATGTAACAGTGCTAGACTATCAATAACCATAAAAGTACTAGAAAAGCGATTTCCTTTTGCATCTAAAACCATGGCTTGTGTGATATAAGTTAAATTGTAGCAACATGGATTGTAAAGCTGTGCCTTTCCAAATGATAGCAGCAACTGTACATAATTTCTTAAAAAAAAACTTTTAACTCACCAGGATTAATTGCAGTGCTTATTTTTTTCCTATGAGTGACACTTTGGTTATTTTGTTACCGTACTCTCAACACATGCTTTACAACATTGCGTTAATGTCACTCTTGCAAGCTTACACGCTGGCCACAACTTATCCAGTGTAGTAATTTCCAGTCACTGAAATCTATTTTTGCATTTTGGCCATAGAAAGTAGTGGTGTTGTAGACTGGGAGCATACTGAAACTATGCAAATCTGAATGTGCAGATGGATGAAACATTTGAGTATTTCACTGCATCTAGCTGCAAGCACAGTGTTTATAAAACAGGAAAATGAAAAGTCATTTTTGAAGTTGTCATTCAGTTGTTTGGAAGTGAGTGAAAATATAGCTTTACTAGTATCATCTCTATATGTGTGTTAGTTTTTTAAATTCAAATATTTGAGTTATCATTTGAAAAACTTTGGGAATATTTCAGTTGTATCCATAATCTCTGTATTAAGTCAATGCATTCAAGGTGTGTGTAGGAGTCCACTTATGCTGTGTCAGCTCCCCTCCTGTTCATGAATTTCTTAAGTGTGGTGTTAAGGTACATCTGAGGTTTGGAGAGTATGCAGCATGAAAGTGTGAGGGCTGCATATTAATGTTTGCAGATGATGATGTCCTC
>NC_056743.1:742940447-742977947 GCF_019279795.1 Protopterus annectens
TCTCTGTCCAACCAGTGCTTCGTGTCCCTGCCCAAGTAGCTGACACACACACACACACTTTGAGATAAGAGTTATATACAACACAGACACTCCTGGGGAATGCTGGCACAGATTCTCCAGCTGTGCCCCTTTCTGCCAGTCTATAAGGTAGTACCAGCTGCCACCAACCACTAATATCAGCTACTAAAAAGGGCCTTACCAAAGGGTGTACAATTATTACTGTGCAGTATTATTATCCAAGTTTTAAGTGTGACCCAGGGCTAAAGCTATTGGAGTGGCTTGGCCAGTATGACTATATACATGCAATGTACTCTAGAGCTTAAATTATCTCTACACAAAACAGTGACAGTTGAAAGGTTTAAAAATATTTAATAATATTTAATAATAATTAATACTTCTTACTACACAGTGTTAGTCAAGAGTTCAGAGATCACAGGAAAATGCTTAAAATAATACAGCAGACTAGTGCTGACATCAATACAGAAAAACAGCTAAACAAACTTGCATATAGAGCAAAGCAGAGTACTAGTGAGTTGTTGTCAGCTTTAGACAAAATTCAAAATGCCTCTGATTCTCTCTGTGAGACAGCCCTTTAAACTGATAATACAGCACTGCTGACTCATTTTAGATTACATCCTTCTTCTCTGGTTTCTCAGGCTAACCGAAACTTAAAGTTTAACATAGCTTTAATCTTGCACCTGGTCAGGAAACCACAGCAATTAAAAGACATTATAGATGTAAAATCTAGCAATTAACTCTGGTCTCAAAACAATAGAAAGAATCTGCTGGTTCAGACATCACCGTTTGAGATCAGTCATACAAGGCTTGACTTATCAGTTTTTCCAGCAGAGTGTACTGTTGTTACATTTTTTACATTCTACGTCCAATACAGTCTTCTCAAATTTAAGACAACAAGCCAGTGGCTTTTATTAATATTTACAAAGACATAGAATTATCTACAAAATTCTATCTAGCTAGGCTGGCAGCCTTCACATATCTTCACAAGTACTATTGTTAGTATTCTTCCCCTTTTTCTACACTCTGTGTAATTTCTTATTACCATTTCTGGTAATTTCGGTATCTGTCTGTTCCTTTTATTAAACACACACACACACACACACACACACACACACACACACACATATATATATATATATATATATATAAAATTTAGTTAGTTAGTTACTTCTGTTGAATATTCTTGTTAAAATCTACTTGTTTCCAAACTATTGTTTCCCATCATGGCAGAGAAAGAAAAAAGTCCAGCTGGGTTAAAATACTGTCTTAAGTGCGGGCACAAAATTCCATTATCGGATGCCCACACTTTATGTATGTATTGTCTAGGACCTCTTCATTTACAAGAGGACTGCTCTATTTGTCACGGGTTTAACCCTATAGCCCTGGTAGAAAGAAAAAATAAATTGATTTTAAAAGGGCTTCTTTCTTCTTCTTTTGGAGAGGCTTTATCTGGAGCTATGTCCCTTACAATATCTATGAGGCCTAAATCCCCTTCTCCGAGCCCTTTTACCTCTTCCTCCAAGACTTTGGAGCAATCTAGGAGAAGCCTTCATTCTGATCCAACTTCCCTTCAGATTCTAAAGGAAAAAAGTCTAAAGTATTAGATCTGACCTCAACCTCGTTTCTGAACAGAAAAAGAGATTTATTGTATTCAAGTGAAACATCGGATCTGAAGCAAAAGAAAACTGAAATATCGGATCCAACTTCTTCGGATCCAATGCAAAAGCCAACCAATCCAGCTACTCCATCCAGCATTATTTACCTTTCAAGGACTAGATACTCCTCTTCAGTAGACCCAGTTCCCTCTTACTTTATGGAGAAACCTGGATCCCCTTCTGTATTTTCCACTTGCTTTTCCAGGAGCTTAACAGAAGAAGATGTGTTTACCAAATGTATGTCAGTAGTAACAGCTCACTTGAGATTGCAAGGATTCAGGGTGTTTCTATATGCAGATGACTTTCTTATTACCACCCCGACCAGACATCAGTTAACAAGGACAAGAGATCGGGCTCTCCAGACATGTTCTCATCTGGGGATAACGATAAACTACGAGACATCTCAACTGGAACCAATTCAAAATTTGGAATTTATAGGAGCACTGCTCATCCCAAAGTCAATGATAGCCTCATTACTTCTTTCAAGGGTTCCGACTATAAAGTCACAGGTCAGAAAAATAATCTGCAGTACCAAGATTTCAGCCCACTTGGTCCTTCAAGTTCTAGGATCAGTGTCAGTGGCAATAACACTAGTTCCTTTAGCTAGATTTTACATGAGGATCCTACAGTGAATGCAGGCAACACAACGGTCAGTATTTTGCCAACCTGTGTCATCTCCAGTATGAATCACCCACATATGCAAGAGGGATCTCAAGTGGTGGATTCAGTTGGACCAGGTTCATTCCCACTCAGCCCAAGGCCTCAGTGACCATGGATGCTTCCCAGTTGGGGTGAGAGGGCATTTTCTGGGAAAAACAGTCCAAGGCACTTGGTCCCACAAAGAAGCCAACTTGCATATCATTGCCCTGGAGATGAGAGTAGTGCTTTTAGTGTTGCAGGCCCTTCAGAATGCGGTCCTTTTGGTGATGATTGCAATTCAAATGAACAATATGTCAGTAGATTGGTACATCAACAAGCAAGTAGGGACCATATCGTATCCCTTGCATTGAGATATGCTCAGAGTGTGACAATCTCATCCAACCTCTTTCTCATAGCAGTGCACATTCCGGGGAAGTCCAGCATGATAACAAACAAGCTGAGCAGGTGCACTCTTACCTCACAAGTGGTCCCTCACAGCTCCAGCTTTTGGTCAGCTGGTGCCCTAGGTAAAAGGGTTCCACAGCACCCCCACCACCACCAGGTGCCCCCATCCTGGTCTATCGACATCATCCAAATTACTGGAAAAGTGCCCCTGCTCTAGAGCAGTGCCCTAAGTGGCCACCTGGTTTGCTTATGCCCAAGGCCAGCTATGGTCCCTCAACAAGAATATAATGGAAATGATTTTCTGTCAGTGGGACCAGACTTGCTGGAATCATTTTGCTTCTCCCCTAAGCAACAAATGCAGCAACTACTTTGCCCTAATCCCCCTGCAGTGGGAATCACTGATGGATGCTCTACTTCACAATTGGCCACCCAGTTATCTTTATGCTTCTCCACCAATTCCATTAATTCTGAAATTCCTACTGAAAGCTGCCATGTTGACAAGGAAAGTCATCCTCATTGCACCTTACTGGCCTCAACAGATTTGGTTCCCCTTCCTTTGGCCTCACTTACTTCACCAACCTTGCATTCTGGAAGTGACTCCAAACCTCCTGTCACATCCGACAGGCATGATTCATCCAAACATATCAAACCTCAGGCTGACTGCCTGGCTTCTCCAATTCCATTAATAGCCAAACAACCTATGATCCCTTCACCTGTCCAATATATACTTTTATCTTTCCATAAACCCTCTACACAAAAACTCTACTTCAGTAAATGGAAAAGGCTTGTTTACTGGGGTTGCCAAAGTAATGTTGATCCTTCCATACATAAAATCCTGGAATTTTTGGCTCTACTTTTTAAAGAAGGAACTAGTTCCTCAACAGTTAAGGTTCAGTTAGCAGCAATACTGAATTTTCACCTTGGATTTGAGGGTTCCTCTGTCACTTCTCATAAACTCTGCAAATCATTTTTGCGAGGCAGTCTTCTTGTAAGACCTCCTTTTAAAGATCCTATTCCCCCATGGGACCAGAATTTGGTACTGCAGGTACTTACTCATTCCCCATTTGAACCAGCAGCTAAGTGTGAGCTGAAATACTTTTCTTGGAAGACAGTTTTTCTGGTAGAAATTACTTTTGTCAGACAAATTTCTGAAATTCAACCATTGTCCTCAAAACCTCCATACTTGATTTTTCACAAGGATAAAGTTACATTATGAACTAACGCATCCTTTCTTCCTAACATGGTGTCATAATCTAATATCAGTCAGTCCATTATTTTTGCCAGTATTCTTTCCTAAATGTGCTAACAAGGGCGAATACATGTTACATTTATTGGATGTTTACAAACAATTATTTTTTTACCTAAATAGAACAAAAACATCAGAAAAACTGATCAATTGTTTGTCTCATTTGCAGAAGTAAAATTGGGAAAGCCAGTTGCCAAAGTAACTTTAGCAAGGTGGCTGACTGATTGTATTTCATTTATTTATAAGAAAATTGGGCACTACCTTACCAAAACCATCATGGACCCATTCAACTAGATCCATGGCAACTTCTTCAGTTTTTCAATCTAGAATGTCTCTCTCATACCTTTGTTACTCATTACAAATTGGATCTGGTTTTCAGAGGCAGAGCATTATTTGGTTCAGCTGTACTCTGGAATATCCTTCCTTGAGTCCACCCAGGATCTTAGGTAGCTGGGGGCTTTGTCCCATTAGTTGAGGATAGAATGAAAATTGACAACATCAGATAAAGAAGTTATGTATTCACCATAACGTTCCATCTGTGTTGTCCATTTTCATTCTTCCTCAACTCCTCACCCACCAAACCCCAGCCTTTGAAAAATCCTTGAAGAATAAGTGGTTATTGAACACCACTGTCCTTTATATTGAACTCCACATATAGTCTTCTTCCTGTTTGTCTGTAAATATTTACTTTCTAGTAAAATCAGCAAACAAGATCTGAGGTATTGGGGTTGGTGCATTATGGGTAAGGGAGAAGCTTGAGAGTTTTTGGTTGCCATGAGCTTTAGCAATATCCAAGTCAGATCCAAAGGATCATATCAGAACCCATCAGTTGAGGAAGAATGAAAATGGACAACACAGATGGAATGTTATGGCAAATACATAACTTCTTTTTTTTTAGTGGAAGTGGGATTTATTCCATCATTTTTTCAATGTGACAAGAACATTGAGAATCCCTTGCTAAGTTATAGGTCTTAGTAGTGTGAAGTAGCAGTTTGTCATTGGACTGGAGACTTCTTCCAGTTATGCATTTTTTATAAAAGAGTTTGCAATGATTGGTGTTTTGTAAATAAATTAGGCTGGTTGACAATGCTGTGGCAGGTTTTCATTTTAGAGAAAGTGAGTTGATGTGTTAATTTCATCTAGAAACAAACCAAGATTCTTGCTGTAAAACTGGAAGATAGTATAATTCAGAAAGAAATCCAACGTCAAGAAAACCACTTTATTCACAAAGCAAAGCTTTCAGGTCTAAGCCCTTCTGCAAGGTTCTATATTAGATCAGCGAATGCTTAAACAAGCGAACGCTGATTGATCGACCTTATTTTAGCTAAAGTGAAAAATATCGAAGCAGCAGAAACTCAAATTTTTTCCTAGGGAAAGAATTTGGTTGTCCGTTTCTGTTGCTTTGGTATTTTCAGTGCTGTGGTGGAAAGTTACGGGTCGGATTCAGGTAAGTGTGTGATTGTGTGGATGTGAGTGTTAGGGTGGTTTAGGTGAGTTAGGGTTAGGGCTCAGGTTAGGTATGTGTGCGATTGTGTAGACATGAAGGTTAGGGCGGATTTAGGTGAGTTAGGGTTAGGGCTCAGGTTAGGTATGTGTGCGATTGTGTAGACATGAAGGTTAGGGCGGATTTAGGTGAGTTAGGGTTAGGGAGTGGGTGAGGTGAGTGTGCGATAGTGACAGACCTTAGGGTTAGGGTTTGGGTTAAGGTAAGTGGATAGTTAGTGGTGTGTGCATAGTTTAGTGTAGGGTTAGGTGTCAGATTTTAGGTGTATGTGTGTGGATTTCTGTTTGTTTGGTGTGCTTGTGTTGTGTGTATGTGTTTTGGATCAGCAATTTTTTTCCCTAGGAAAAAAATCGTTACTGACAGTTCAAGATTGTAAGCATTCGCTTACATAAGGTTGATCAATCAGTGTTCACTTTTTTAAGCGTTCGCTGATATAATATAGACCCTTCTGCAATACTAAAACACATCTAGACCAGATGTTTTAGAGTTTGACAAGGATGTACTCTGGATAGGAGGCTGGCTGAAAACTTTGCAGTTTTGTTGTAATGTCGTTCAAGTTTTGATAGTTGAAATGATTGCATATTGATGAATGTGGTGGATACATATATGAAGGATGGGAGCAAATAAGCATTGGATAGTGTCTTTCTGCTTCTGACTCTCAGGTATTGCTTTGTACTGTAGTGGAAACCTAGTTGTTAATGATTTTTTTTTTTTTAAAACAAGTTTATTGTTTTTAACATACAAAATAAATATCATAACAATTTTATACAAGTAATTAAAATAAAAATGATTATAACATTCAATAAAATAACCAAAGTATTTACAAAGACATCCACTACAAATCAAATCAATTAATTAAACTAAAATACTATGCTAGAGAGGCTAAGATTTTTTAACAGATTTTGTAAAGTATCCCATATAATATAATAAGATGTTTTTCTAGTAGTTCTTGATTTTATTGTCATCAATTCCATATGGCACACTACAGTCATAACATTTTTAAATTCATTAAACGAAGGAGGAGTATCTGAAATCCAATTTCTGGTTATTATTTTTCTAGCCACTGCTAGAATAGACCATAACAAGGGAAGCTTAACCTTTTTAACACTTTGAGGAACAGGAGTGTTGAATAATATAAGTGATTTAGAAATAATGAAATTATCTGTAAAAAGAGCCTGCAAAAAATCATTGATTGACTTCCAATATTCCTTCAGTTTTATACAGTCATAAAACATATGTGCCCAATCAGCATTAATTTCTATATTACATCTTTTACATAGATTGTCTTTATTATTTATTTTATTCATCATCAAAGGTGTATAGAAGGATCTATGTAAAAATTTCCAAGTAAAAAGTCTCCAAGTAATGGAAGAAGTAGTTTTATAAGCAGATTCCAATATATATTGTTTATCTTGTTGATTTGGTAATTCACCATTAATGAAAGTGAAATAATTCCAATAGGTATCTATACTGTAATAAGTTTCTTCTATGATAATTTTATGTATGTATGAAAGCTTACCTTTATCAGAAACTTTATGTTGTAAATTTAATATCAAGTAATCAATCAGTATTGGAATAGATTCTTTGACTGTTATAGACATTAAATCAATTTTATTAATAAGATGTTGTCTAAAGGTCTGAACTTCTAACCAAGTTTCTCTCAGATCAAATTCTTGTTTTAAGAAGTCTAAATTTTTAACTTTATTATCAGATAGCAACTGATACCAGTACTTTAGTTCATTTTCTGTGACTGAAAGAGTTCTTTCAGAAGTGGTTGACAAAAGCATACCTTGTGTATACATTATAGGGAATAGAATAAAATTCTATTCCTTATACTTAGGATGCATGAATATAAAATTACGATAACTAATAATAATGTTTAATGGATAACTAACTATATATTTTGGTGTAATAGGTGACGTACAAAATTCTTTTAGTAACCATAACATGGAGTTATTTACAATAATATTTTTATGTGTTAAAGAGATTTTCATGGAGTGAATGCTAATTAGTTCCCAGTAATCTTTCCATTTTGCAACATATGACTGATCTATTAACAAAGTGATAACTTTTATAATAGAAGAGATAGTATATAAGTTTAAGTCTGGAAAAGAAATGCCCCCTTGAGACCAGCTACTAGTATGTTTCTTTAATGCAATCCTAGGTCTATTAGGTGCCCATAAGAAATTTAACATTAGTGTATTCAATTTCTTGATAATTATTTTTGTAGGTGGGAGTATTATTGATTGTATGAAGTATAATATCTTAGGGAATATTATCATTTTAATAATTGTAAGTCTCTCTTCCATAGTAAAAAACATATTATTCCAGCTATTGAAAAGATTTTGTATATTAAGCACAGACAGGTACTATAATTATGTATAATAGATTTGATATCTTTAGTTAATATTATACCTAAGTATGTTATCTGACCTGAATTGGGTATATATTTACTAAAATCACTACTGAGGACATGTTTTTGTGTATATATAGGTAATATTTTAGTTTTTTCTTCATTGAATATTAAAACAGAAATATTTTTAAAATTCATCATTTTATCAAATAGGGACTGCATAGAAGAATTAGATCCTGCTGATGTAATTACAACATAATCTGCAAAAAGTTGAATTTTAGATGCTGTATTTTCATCTATATCAAATCCTTCTATATCAGTACTGTTTCTGATCAGATTAGCCCAAGGCTCCATTATTAAAGTAAATAACAATGGAGAGAGTGGACACCCTTGCTTTGTACCTTTTAAAATGGGTATTTTTTGTGAGACATATGTTCCTATCTTAATGTAAGCCAGTGCTCCTTTATATAAATGTTCAATTAGATTTACAAATGCTTCTGAAAGGTTTGTGCACTTCAGTAAGATAAACAAGTAGTCCCAACTTACTGAATCAAATGCTGAACTTATATCGAGACTAATAAGTGTTAAATCTTTCTTTCTCCTATTTGCAAAATCAATTAACGTTAGAGTTCTCCTTATATTATCAAAAGTATTTCTATTTACAATGAAGCCTGTCTGGTCTATATCTATAATGCCTGGGATGATTGTCTTCAATCTTTCAGCAAAAATACTCATAAACATTTTATAATCAACATTAAGTAATGAAATAGGTCTATATGAAGTGCATCTAGTTGGATCTTTATTGGGTTTTAAAATTGGCGAAATAAATGTGTATTGCCAAGATGGGGGAGTTATTAACTCATTTTGGGCCAAAATAAAAACCTTATGTATTAATGAGTATGTACTTTTAGAAAGAATTTTATATATCTCTGGTATAATACCATCATTACCTGGTGCTTTGTTTGATTTAAGCTTGTTTATTTGTGTAACAACCTCCGTATATGTAATATTTTTATCCAATAGTTTAGTCTGTTGTTTATTAAGTTTTTTATTCATGTTTGTAGTTATAAATTTCTTTATTTTATCTTTAGGTTCCATATTAATGTTATTATGATTAATTTTGTGAAAGTAATTTCTAAATTTATCTAATATTTCTGGTAGACTAAAAACATTCTTCTTTTTCCTTAGAGAGAAAATTTCTTTGATATGATTTTGCTTATTCAACCTTTTTGTTTTATTTTTAAGTCTATGTAAGTATTTGGGACTTATTGAGTAAGACAAAAACTTGTATTTCTCTAAAGTTATTTTAACTTTATGAGTTAAAATTTCTTTGTATTTCTCATTTAGTTTGTTTATTTCTTCAATGACTTTTTTGTCCATATATTTTCTTTATTATTATGCTTATAAGAGTCTAATTTACTTTGAATATCTAATAATTCCTTATCCCAAGATTTCCTTTTATTATTATACCATCTGATACTTTGTCCATATAGGTATGATTTTAAAGCATCCCAAACATAAACAATGGAGACTTCAGGAGTATTATTTATGTCTAAAAAATGTTGCACTTCTGTAAGTATAAAATCTTTATAGTTTTTTAGTTGAGTTAAGTATGCTGGTATCCTTTTGATCTGAACATTGTTAGTACTTTTTATCATGAGCTCAAAGACAATTGAATTATGATCTGATATAGGACACAAAATGATTTTAGAATTAATTAATTCTGTTACCATCTGGTTAGAAATAAAGACTCTATCTATTTTTGAATAAGTTTTATATCTGTTAGAAAAAAAGTGTATGGTAATGATTTTGAGTCTGATTATTAATATCATTCAAGTGATATAAATTAACAAAATCCTTTAAATGTTTTGCATTAGATGTAATTTTCCTTTTTCCTATAGTAGTAGTATCTCTTTCATGTAGGATACAATTAAAGTCACCAGCTAAAATAATATCTCCTATAGAGAATGATATGATCTTATTAAGTTGGTATTTCACTGTATTAACACCAATTCCTGGTATCCAATATACATTGATTAATGTATATGTCTTTACATTAATTTGTATTGTAACCATACAAAACATTCCTTTATCATCTTCATAAGACTTAATAGTTTTAGGTATGGGCATACTTTTATTCCATAAAATAGCCACTCCTCTTTTTTTCTGAGTGTGTTCTGAACTAACTAAGACTGTATATTTATTGGTGGCTAATTTATCAATATCCTTTTTCAGGAGATGTGTTTCTTGAAGGAATACTAAGTTGGCCTTATGTAAATTAATGTATCTCATTAAGCTTGCCCTTTTACATGGATTATTCAGTCCATTGATGTTTAAAGAAATTCCTTTTAGAGAAGTCATTTAGCATTTTTTAAACATATAAAACTTATAATCAGAATATCAACTAACAAAATAAGTGATGTTATACCTCCTCCTTTAGGTGTACCTTTAAATATAACTGTATTTAATGAAATTCTTATGGGATTTTGTATAAGCTTCATTTTTGCTTGTAGTGACAATGAGTTTATAAAATATACTGTGGATGTCAGAACTATATATAAACAACAGTAAACAGAAGAAAATAATATAAGGATTAAACCTTGCACCCAGCCTGGAGTTAAAAACTCCAACTTTGAGTAGCACATACCACTCAAGTTAACCCCCTACCCTAAGCAGCAGTACCCCCAGCTGCCACCTTATCAATTTAATATTGGTTATTATTGACTAAAGTTAACCTCTTTCAATTAGATTATCTAGTAAGACAAAGCTAAACATTTGATAAATCAACATCATATAAACAAATAGAAACTTTTAGAAACAATTCATACTACTATATACATCTATTTAGTATAATACATTTATAATCAAATAGCATTCAAATAAACTTGATATTGAGAACCGAGAAGAGAGAGAGAAAAAATAGGAGAGAGAGAGAAAGAGAGGAAAAAAAAAAGGGGGCATATCTACATATTAATTTATTCAAAGTTTGTAAAAATAAGTTCTTATGTTCATTTAGAGTCAATAACTTAGACTATTATGGTTCAGACATTACATATATTAGGATATTCCTATTTTCTGTCATAGAAATGCAGTTAACAGCTTCTAAGAAACTTTAAATTACTTGCATCAAAGCTTTCTTCTCATACTTATTATTGTCAGTTAAATAAAATATTTATGTTCATAAATATGATTACAGATCATGCTGCATAGTTATATAAATTCCCAGATATACTTAAATCATTGTGAAGAAAGCCATCTGTATTTTATATATCTGAACTGCTGCTTTAAAAAAAAATGTCACATGACAACTTCTTCTAAAATAAAATCATAATGATGTTCATACTTGTCAGTTAGATAAGTCAAATGAATTGTAGTATTATATATGTTTAAATCATAAGTATTTACATACATTAATATGTTGTAGCCATGTAAACTTTCAAAAACATATGTATATATGTTTTACTTTCTATGCCTTCTAAAATATCACACTTGCTTACTATGGCATATTGAATCATTTAAAATCATTATAACTTTCATATTTTAAAAATTATAACATAAATAAGTAAGTAATTATAAAAAATAACTCACATTTAAATGTTATAGAGTTCATTTTTCATCGCAGAGTCGCATTTGCAGCAGTTCTACTTCCTGGTAGAGTGTTCCTCTTGAATCTGCGATGTGTCAGCGTGAATTCAGGGGTCAAATTTCAAAATGACTGCTTTCAGCTTCTCTGCGTGTATTCTGAGTGTTGAAGCTTTTAAAACAACTCGAGGACACTATTCACGAGGTAACCCACATCCCAAATTGTCTCCCTCAACATTCTGGCGGGAATTTCGATAAATGCAAGTGACTGACATTCATTTAGCAATACAAATGAAACTAAACAGAGTAAAATCTTCGCAAAGTATTTTACAAGTTATTACAGTCTCTATGACAGTAAAACTAAGCCCACAGTTATTAACATATAAAACAACAAATTTTTTATGCCCCAGTTCATTTTCTTATTCAAATCTTATTATGTACAAGTAACAGTATTATCAAAAACATGTAAATGTACTTATATGAAAGAAAAGGAGAGAGAGAGAAAAGAAAAGAGAGTAGAGAATAAAAAGAGAGTGAGAGAAGAAAGAGAAAAGAAAAAAAAAGGAAGCTATAAAGAGTATCTACAGTGAAATATTACTTGCTGTTTATATTAATAAAGTTAGATATGAAACATATTATTTACCACTATTTTAGTTCTAATTATTTGTAATTAAATCATGACAAATTATTTGTAAACATGTATAAGCAATAGAATCATGGTAAAATAGTTAGCAACAGCATTTAAACAGCATATATATATATATTTTTAAAAAAACTAATAAGTTATTATTTCACTTATCATATTTTCATAATACTTCTCTCCCTGCCCTCCCCCACCCCTCACTGAATGCATAGTTTAAAAAGAATGCCATTATTTAAAACAAGAAGAGAGAGAAAGAAGAGAGAGAAAAAAAATGTATCAAATTACTAACCTTGGGTCTCTTTATTACAAAGAGAAACAAATTGATTGATAGCTTGTTATTTGTACCTCAGATATTTTGACTATTTATGGAACAAAAACAGTTTTTTGTATATAGAAAATAACTTTGATTAAATCTTTTTGGTACATTTGTGGCTTTCTGGAGATGCAGTAACTGTATTTGAAGAGATTAATAATGAGGTAAAAAAAATGAGAGAGAAAAAAAGAAAAAACATAGAACATGTCATTTGTTTTTTAGTCTCTTTTTCTTCTCTGAAGTCTTCCAGGACGTTTCTGTTGCCAACCGCTTTAATGAAGGACTAGCCCATTCCATTTCCTCTATTTTATCCAAAATCTTATTTTTCTTAATATATAGCAATGCAGAGTCTAGATCTTCAAAAATTCTAGGTCCATCAGGTAAAAGATTTTTAGTTTGGCAGGAAACAGAAGGTAGGTTTTAAACTGTGCTTTCTTAAGTTCTCTTATTAATGGCAGGAAAACTTTTTTTTTAGTTATTACCAAGGAAGAATAGTCATTGTCAAAACGCACAGTTGCCTCATTAATTTTAACAGGTGCTTTAGCCCATGCAGATTTAAGTACCATCTCCTTGTCATAGGATGATAGGAATCTAACTATAACTGATCTAGGATACTTTTTATTAGAGTTAAAATTAGATATGGATCTATGGGCTCTTTCAATACCAAAAGAAAATGCTTCTGGCAAGTCTAAAGTTTTGGGAAGCCAAGTATTTAAAAAAGAAGTAATATTGTTACCTTCTATATTTTCTGGCAGTCCAAAAATCCTAATGTTATTGCGCCTAGATCTATTTTCCAGGTCATCAAGTTTAGTTTGTAGATGTGTGTTCTGCTTCAGCAAAAACTCAGTGTTAATTTCTTCTTCCTGGATCCTATTCTCCATGTCATTAACAGTCTCTTCAATGCCTGTAATCTGAGTCTTCTGTTGTTGCAAGTCTAGATGTAACAAATCTATTTGTTTTGTAGTTTTTTCTATGAAGTTATCAATTTTAGTATCCAGTTTGTCCATTTTGGTAGTAAGTTGCTGAATTGTAGATATCAGAGACTGAAGTTCTTTCTTGATGCTGGAATCCTGAGAATTTGTCTTACTGGAACTCATTTCAAACAGAAGTGCTGACAGAGAAATTTCCAAAGTGTTTTCTGACAGGAAAATTATTGAAATTTTCTTTCTTTTTTAGATATTATTCAAGAAACTGATGTTCCAAACGTATTTAGAAAGAAAATTATTTCATAAATTAATTTTTAAAGTAATTAATTCCTGTCAGTGCTGTAAAATTGGTGGAGCTGAAGAAATCTGCTGCTATCCTGTGTTTATCCTTGGCCACGCCCCTGCACCGTTAATGATTTTTTTTGGTTGTTGATGTTGATTGAATTTTAGATTGTTCTCTGTTATAACCTCCTAGAATTTAATTTGTGCAGCAGTTTTATTCTAGTATTGCTAGCTGATGTAGTGTTAAATGCAGAGCTATCATGTGAGTAGCTTTTTTTGGTGTGAACAGTATTTATTTAGATTTAAGAGGATTAAGCAGTAAGATATCCTTTCATAACAAAGTTGTGGTGCTAATGAATGGAGTTTGGGCATGGGTTTGTATGTCCTGTAGGGTAAGAGCAGAGTAGATGAGAATAGAATCACTAGAGTATTGCATGATAATGACTGGTTTACTGGCTAAGTGCAGGTCACTGATGAAAATTGTAAACAGTAGAAAGACTAGGAAAGAACCTTTTGAATCATCTACTGGGACTAGGAGGAAGGTAGACAGTTGATTTTGCCACTTAACTGCCAACATTTGTGTTGATCCAGTATATAAAAAAGTCATCGGCTGTAGTGATATTATTCCCTGGGGGGACTGCGAATGGCAGTAATGCTGATAACTTTGTGTGGATTAAGTTTTAAGACGGTTATAATAATTTTGGCATTATTGAAGTGTGGGACATTGTGACAGTACAGTGATAGGTCTAGTGTATTTGGGTAGAGAATTACGACCCATCTAGTTCATTTGGCCTTTCTGACTGTCCTAAAGATACTATGAACTGCAAGGAGATGTTCTAGATTATCAGTATTACGTTTTAGCCATATTTCTCTTAGAACAAGGATAGTGAGTTTTGTGTTATCCACGTGTGGAGCTCAGTTAGTTTATGTCTAAAAAATCTGATTTTAGGTTGAACAGGGAGTCGGAGATTTTAGTTTTGTGTATTGCTGGAGAGGCATTTGGAGTGTACATGTTGGAGGGACCTGGGTTTGGGTGTATGTCCACTTAGATACAACAGAGAGAAATAGTGGATTGTGCCTAGTAGGAGTTAGTTTTGGCTTTGTACTTAATGAACGAGGCAAATACATTGCTTTTAGCTGTAAATGTTTGGGTTTATATACCTGAAGGCATGCTGAAGATGTTACTTGAGATGGAGTAGTGGGTATCATTTGTGCAGGAGAAGTGTTCAAGGCAGGGATGGCTGTTATGATAAGAAAGGATACGAGAGAGATGGAAAAGGAGGATGAGTGCAGTAAAGAGCAGCACATTGATAAAATGAAGCAGACATTTGATATGGAGATGATTGCTAGATGGAGAACGGCAGTGTAGTGGGATCTGTGTAACAGACAGAATGAAATAGCTTAGATGGAGAGAGGGAATGATGGGATGATAGATGTTAGGAAGGGATGGATTTGTGTATAAACTGAAGTATGGATTAGATCTGGTGACTGGATGAAAAAGCTACTAGTCTGTGATGGAGATGGTCACAAATAGATGGGTTGTGATGTAAGTTTTGCAGCGTAAATGTGGAAATAGGTTATTTTTTTAGATGGAGACTGGAGAGTATCTATCTGTAATTATGAACTGGGACTATGCATTTGTGGTATCAAGTATGTAGATAAGTGCTAGTAGTAAAGAGGCTATGTGTGAATGTTTAGAGAAGGACAATGTATTTTGTGGTCTCACTTATTTGAAACAGCTACGGGTTGGTACAGGAGTTGAAGGTTGGGGATAAGGTGCAGGATAAAGTAATTAAATGTAAACAAAGGTTGGTCTAAATGTAAGCAGCACAGTTGAGCAAGGTATAGGAAGGATGTATAGTTGTCTTGCTATGATTGCTACGTAGGAAATGTTGAAATCAGTATGATTTTCATCGTACTAATCATTGCTGCAGTAAGTGGCCGTAGTTATATGGATTATAACCTGCCAGGGATATAACAGCTGGTCAGCTTCCAAAGCTGCAGAGCATCTTCCATGTGCTCAAACTGTCAAGCCGCTCGAGCTGAGCTGATTAAAAGACAAGTTTGGGTGCCGTTGAAGACTATACTCCTCTGAGGCTTTTGAGGATTAACGGTCAGCTTGTGCTGCTCCTTTGCTGGGCAGATAAGTTCCTTTTGGGGTAAAAACCTTCCATTCAATTATCTTTGTTAATTATTAATACTTTCCTCTTCTGGAAAGTTATTGCAAAGCTAGGAGTTTGTATTTTAGTGGACTCTCATGAGCCTTTATTGTACTTTCAAGAGAAAGTGATGAGATCGCTCTTTTTACTGTTAGTTTAAAAGTTGTTTAAAGTGGAGAAATTAATTTTTGAGGTTGCCAAATGTTCTAAGGTGCTTTTTTGAAAAAAGTGACTTTTAAATACTTGCAATTTTTACCGGCTTTTGCTACTTGCTTTCCAAGTGAAAGTGGCAGCATTTTCAGCTTGACCATGGAACAGTCGGTCCCAAGGTTGGTCCTTCTTCCAGCCACAAAAAGATATCCTTTGCCACCACAGTGGGCTAGCTGTTTGCCTCAGCTGTGGGTGGGTGACTCTGCTGTCTCCATTTGTTGAACTTCAGACTGCTCATCTTTTACTCCATATTCCTCTGGTGCAGCATCTACAGCCAGTAAGGATGGTGGGTATTAGCCATGTGTTCTGTGGCTGTTACTGTGCCCCCTCAGCAGGCAAGGGAGAGATACACTTGTTTGTTCTGGGATAGGGAACAGTGAAGGCTTCCCTGTTTTGTCATAATATTGTGCCCATCCTTGAGAAAGTTACTGCTGCCATTTATAATACTGTTGGCCCCATTTTTTCTGTCAAAAGGAAACAGAAAGCTAAACATGCATCCACTCCTCCTCACATTTCCATAGACAGGAATTGTTTACTGGGTCTAGCTCAGGGTTTCATTCAGGCTTTTGATCCTTTTTATGTATTGCTTTCTGTCAATATTCTGGACAGGAAGATGAAGGGACAGATAAAGGTTTTTCTTCTCAGCTTTCTGATTCAAACTCAGAGGAGAGCTCAATTTTTGATTCTGGCTTTGAGGTTCCTCTCTGTTTTAGACTATTTCCAGAATGTGCCAATGTTTTCAGTGGGGGTACATTGAGGTTTCTCAGTCCATTAAAAAAATGTTATGAGCTTTTACAGAAGGAATTTCCTGAAAATTCCCCTTTCCTCCAGCTCTGTCAGCATTGGAGGATGGGTGTGTCTCTGCCTCTAATCTTCCTGATAGCCTGTCTGTTGCCCCTAAAAAGGCATATATAACGTATAAAGTTCCTCAGGAGCACTCCATCCTCTCATACAGTTTAACTCAATCGTTGGGTTTCTTTTCTCCCTACAATATGGTTCCAGCATTATGTATGTACAAGAAATCTGCTTGTAGTTTTTAAAACTTTTATTTCCTTGCATTGGAGTCAAAGGAAGGGAAAGCCCACCTACTTTTTTTTAAACTCAACTTCTCACATACTTTGCAGAGACGTTAGTCTCCACCTGCATGACATATCATAGACACAGTCAAATCTGTAGTTTACCCTGTCAGGTACTGCTGTCAATCTTAGATGGGCAATTAATCCTGCTGTCAGGAACACAGCAGCTGATATAAAAAAAAAGACAGAAAGCTGTGGAATTGTTTCCACTGTTTTTATTGCAGAGGGGAGGAGAACTTAACACTCCCCTTTCATATCAAAACAAAGCAATTAGATCAGTCAGAGATTTAAAGGAAATTGTCAACTCTTCTGACAAATTTACATAAGCAGCAACCCAGTATTGAAATTCTAAGCTTTAAATGTTATTTATAATACTTTGTGTTAAGATAACTTACGAGTAGTTGCAAAGATTTCTGTGACATTTAGAGAAAAGTCAGTAAATATTTTTTCTTGTAAAGTATGAATGCATTTACCATTTTCAACCCCCCCCCCCCCCCCACAAACACACACACACAGGCCAGAACTGCAGAAAGAGAGTCAGGTGGCAACCCTATCAACTAGGTGCACTGATACTGCTCATAAAAAAGGTCTTTTATGCTTTGTGTGGCATCCTTCCAGAGGGGGATGCATATCTGGTACACGCAGATCCATTGTAAGAGATTCCTACCAACTTTGAGTCAGTCCTTGCATTGTCAGAGAGCAACCATAATATACAGTTGAAGTTACTTTAACATACAATGTTAAGTTGTCAATCTCGCCTTCATTCTTGCTGGATGGGTTCGGAGCCGATCCTCGGCTCCAACTCGGCACTTGCTAAGCTCGAGAGCTAATTTTACCAGCTCGAGGCAACCCTATATCCCATGATGCAAGGCGGAGACTACCCAGATCTTTATTGCGGCTTCGCTAACTAGGTGCCTTCTTTTACCAGCTCTAGGTAAGTGAATAGTTTTTGAGACTTTTTGTCTACCCCCCCCTTTAAATTTATATATATAATTGTTTTTTGTTAACTTTAACGACTTACTTTAACCCTATTCCCGTCAGTGTTCCCTTTTATTCGAGTATTTTATACTGCCCAATCCACACATTCAGTGTCAGCTCCGGCTGGAGCCGATGTATCTTCGGCTCCGTTGGCTCCATCGATCTCAAAAAAGAGATCTCGATCCCCTTTGGTAGAATCCATATGTTCGGCTCCGAGATCACCCCTGCTCTCGGAGTGGAGCCATCGGAGCCGTTCTTCTCGGTCGTCCAGGCTGTCTGATCACGACCTCGAGAGTGATGAGTAGACTATTAAAGTCTCAGGCATTGGCCCAAATACTCCATAGCCCATCTCAACAGACAGTAGCTATTTCACATCCACCAAACATTCCTCCTTCGACTCTCTTACAGAGCTCGGAGCCAGAGCTCCTCGGAACCGGCACCGCTGTAGCCGAGCCGATACCACCCTTTTGGCTCCAGGTCACTCTGCTCCGATTTCCTCCTTGAGACCTTCATTGGAGGGATCCGGGCGTCTGGTCTCCTCGTCAGCTCCGAGGGGCGAGTGGCATCAGACCTTTGTCCGACCCGTTCTCCTCTCCTCGGAGCTTGGCGTTGGTGAGCTCGGCCCCATCTGCCTTGGAGCCTTCCCTCTTGGTGAGGCCTGGGGTTCCTATCTCTTGAGCGGGAACTTTCTGGTCTCTCTGACGGGGAGCCTTTGAGGTGATGAGGAGTGTACTAGCCCCTGGGCTTGAGTTTCACATGCTGAAATATCAAAATTATCTCCTTTCACAATTGAAATCTAAAGTGGATGCTTTGGCGGAAGGTATTGATTGTAAAGAATTGCTGAATTTAGTTTATGTGTCTGAACAAGTGGGCAAGCATTCTTTGCAATGTGGTTTTGATGCTGTGCAGGCCTCCTCGAGGGTGGCTGCCACTAGTTCTGTTCTTCAGAGGCATGCCTGGTTGAGGGATCAAAATTTGGCTGAGCATGTTAAGACAAGGATTTTGGATGCTCCTTTACAGTCTGATGTGTTGTTTGGTTCACCTGTGGAAGCAGTTTTGAAGAAAATGGAGGACAAAGCTAAGTCTATGCAAACTGTTAAAGATTTTTTGCAGGTACAGCCACCTAAGTTTAGTAGAAATTGGCCTGCTGAGGGGTGGACATATCCTGCTTATGATTCCCAGTCTAGGGGTAGGTCTAGACGTGGTAGGGGCAGGGCTCAAGGTTCTTTTAGGCCTAGAACAGGGAGTTCACCTGCTCAGACTTCTGGTGAGGGCAGGGGTCAGTCCTTTCGTAAACAGACCCAATGACCTGCCTTTTCAGCTGCCAGTAGATTCTCGTCTGGCAGCTCCTTTGGGAGGACGACTGTCTCTTTTCAAAGAAAATTGGGATTTAATTACTCAAGACAGATGGGTGTTGGACATCATTCACCACGGTTACACATTTTATTTCCATACACTGCCCCCTTTCATAGGCATGCCAGACGTTCCTCCTCCACAAAGAAAAGAGGCTCACAAGCAAGTTTCTCAGTTGCTCCAAATGGGGGCCATTCAGCCAGTCCCTGTATCAGAAAGGGGCCTCGGATTTTATTCTCGCATGTTCCTAGTACCAAAGAAGGGGAACACGTGGAGACCGATTTTGGATTTATCTCTCCTCAACACTTATCTGGACATTCCCAAGTTCAAGATGTTGACGTTACAACAGCTTTACCTGCTGGGCAAAGATCATTGGATGGTAACTTTAGATCTCAAGGAAGATTACCTTCATGTGCCTATCAGGCTAAGTACAGGAAGTATCTGCGGTTCGAGCTGGAGATTCTCATTATCAGTTCTCTGCATTGCCCTTTGGCTTATCTACTGCCCAGAGTATTCACAAAGGTTCTGGCTCCAGTGATAGCTTACTTCAGGCTACAAGGAATTCAAATCTATCCTTATTTAGGCGACTGCCTGATTCTGGCTCAAGAAAAGGAAGACCTTCTACAGCATCTGGAATATGTTATAGCAGTGCTAAGATGCTAGGGTATTCTGTGAACGAAATAAAGTCCAGTCTAGTACCCTCTCAAGACATGTGCTTTCTGGGTGTGAGACTGAATACAGCAGCCCAGATGGCCTTTTTAACCCCGGACAAACAAAGGAGTCTATCACTTTACTTCCATCAACTATCTCATCAGTCCGTGCTGACTGCAAAGACAGTCCTTCAAGCATTAGGGTTCATGGCATCTTGTATTCTGGTGCTTCCCAATGCCAAACTGCATATGAGGAAGTTACAATGGTATCTCCAAAATGTATGGACACAGCACTGCCAGGATTTAGACACTGTCATTCAAATAATACCTTGCCTTCAAAGAGAATTTTTGTGGTGGGCTCAGGAATGTCACCTAAACAAGGGACTCTCTGTGACCCGCCAGAGGCGAGTCAGATTTTAACGACAGATGCCTCGGACATTGCTTGGGGAGCTCATCTAAATGGAAAGTGGATACAAGACAAGTGGCCTGCCAGACTACAGCATCTACATATCAACATAAAGGAGATGTTAGCAGTCCAGTTTGCATTACTGGCTTTCAAGGAGTTACTTCTTCAGGGCAGGTGTTGATTCTAACAGACAACACAACTGTCATGTGGTACATCAACAAACAAGGGGGAACACATTCTTATCCTCTATGCAGGCAAGCAATGATTTTATGGGAGACTGCGCTACGCTTGCACCTAACTCTTCAGGCAAGGTTTCTGCCAGGAGCACAGAACTCCTTAGCAGATGTGTTAAGCAGACAAATCATGGATCCCCACGAGTGGAAACTGGATCTTCATGTATTTCAGTAATTGACAGTGTCATGGGGAACTCCAGACATAGATCTGTTCGCTTCTCCACTACACCTCCAGCTGCCACAGTTTTGCACAAAGGGGTTTCATCACACAGCTTGGAAAGTGGATGCTCTGTCTTTCAGTTGGACAAACCTTCATGTGTATGCCTTTCCACCTCTGCCTCTTCTTCCAAAGGTACTGTTAAAGGTCAGACAGGACAGGCCAAGGATGATTTTGATAGCTCCAGATTGGCCTCGGCAACACTGGTACCCACTACTCTGAGTCTGGTAAAGACGCCTCCATGGCCTTTCCCTTTGATTCCACATCTGTTATCCCAGAAGGACGGTCATCTGCTCAATGTCAAGCTTCACTCTCTTCATCTGACAGCCTGGCATATTCTGTGTTGAAACACAGCAGGTCTCAACTTCCTCAACAAGTTTTAAATGTGATTATGGAAGCTAGAAGGCCTAGTACAAGGAAAGTGTAATGCATGAAAAATGGAAGAGATTTTTATTTTGGAGTAAAGCAAAGAATTTGGAGATTTCTGAGCCTAATTTGAGTGTGGCTCTTCAATATCTTACTGGAGTTACTGGACAAGGGTCTGTCCTTCTCTTCCATTAAGATTCATGCTGCAGCAATCTCAGCTCACTATGATTGTGACCCACCATTGTTTTCGCATCCTTTGTTCAAGCAGTTTCTTAGCGGGCAAAGAATATAAGACCCCCGTGAGCTCCTACTCCTGCTTGGGATCTCAATTTTTGTGTTGGAAAAACTTACTCTACAACCTTTTGAGCCTGCGGCTACTGCTGAATTGAAATATTTGTCATGGAAGACTGCTTTTTTGTTGGCTATTACTTCTGCAAGAAGGGTGTCTGAGTTGCAGGCCCTTATGGCAGTCGAGCCCTTTTTGATTTTCCATAAGGATAGGGTATCATTCACGCACTAATCCTTCCTTTATGCCTAAGGTGGTTTCTAGTGTGGCTTTTAAACCAAACTATTCATTTGCCTACTTTTATGCAGACCCCAAAATAAAGGGGAAAAGATTTTGCATACTTTAGATGTACACAGGCAATTGCGTTATTACTTAAGCAGGACTAAGGATTTTAGGCAGTCTCAGCAGTTATTTGTTTCTTTTGCTTTGAGTTCGCAGGGCAAGCCTGTGTCAAAACAAACTATTTCTAGGTGGATTGGCTTTTGCATTGCATTTGTTATTCCCATCATGGCAAGGAGATTCCAGCTGGGATTAGGCCTCATTCCACTAGGGCTACTGCCACTTCAACAGCATTTCTACGGGGTGGCAACTAAGGATATTTTGGAAGCAGCTACTTGGAGTTCAGTGCATACTTTCTCTAAGCATTATCACCTTCCTATCTACTCTAAGTCTAGGGCTGGTTTTGCCACAGCTGTTTTGCAAGGCATGTTGTCAGCTCCTGCTTCTTTATGATTTGCCAGCCTCCCCTACCTCTGCTTTGGGATTCTACCCAATAGTAAGGACTGCAGCAATGGAAAGCGAAGAACATAGTACAGTTTTGTACCTACCATAAATGTAGATGTTGAGGATTCCATTGCTGCAGTCCAATTTACCCCTCCTTCCCTCTGTGTTTAGGGGTGGTTGTGTAGGTGAGTTTACATGCTTATATTTTTGTATATATTGTTCATGTTTTGGTGCAGGTATTTTGGGCCTTGTCTTTTTAGGGTCTTCTGACATCTGGGGCAAGAAAAGACTGAGGATATGACGCCGGTCATGCGCATTAGTACCCTGACGTACTGACGTCAGTCTAATGCGCCCTGACCGACGTCAGCCTTATACTCTGGTATTCGGGCCGACTGGATGCGGACTATACCCAATAGTAAGGACTGCAGCAATGGAATCCTCGAACATCTACATTTATGGTAGGTACAAAACTGTACTTTTTTCTTCTCAGCTTTCTGATTCAAACTCAGAGGAGAGCTCAATTTTTGATTCTGGCTTTGAGGTTCCTCTCTGTTTTAGACTATTTCCAGAATGTGCCAATGTTTTCAGTGGGGGTACATTGAGGTTTCTCAGTCCATTAAAAAAATGTTATGAGCTTTTACAGAAGGAATTTCCTGAAAATTCCCCTTTCCTCCAGCTCTGTCAGCATTGGAGGATGGGTGTGTCTCTGCCTCTAATCTTCCTGATAGCCTGTCTGTTGCCCCTAAAAAGGCATATATAACGTATAAAGTTCCTCAGGAGCACTCCATCCTCTCATACAGTTTAACTCAATCGTTGGGTTTCTTTTCTCCCTACAATATGGTTCCAGCATTATGTATGTACAAGAAATCTGCTTGTAGTTTTTAAAACTTTTATTTCCTTGCATTGGAGTCAAAGGAAGGGAAAGCCCACCTACTTTTTTTTAAACTCAACTTCTCACATACTTTGCAGAGACGTTAGTCTCCACCTGCATGACATATCATAGACACAGTCAAATCTGTAGTTTACCCTGTCAGGTACTGCTGTCAATCTTAGATGGGCAATTAATCCTGCTGTCAGGAACACAGCAGCTGATATAAAAAAAAAGACAGAAAGCTGTGGAATTGTTTCCACTGTTTTTATTGCAGAGGGGAGGAGAACTTAACACTCCCCTTTCATATCAAAACAAAGCAATTAGATCAGTCAGAGATTTAAAGGAAATTGTCAACTCTTCTGACAAATTTACATAAGCAGCAACCCAGTATTGAAATTCTAAGCTTTAAATGTTATTTATAATACTTTGTGTTAAGATAACTTACGAGTAGTTGCAAAGATTTCTGTGACATTTAGAGAAAAGTCAGTAAATATTTTTTCTTGTAAAGTATGAATGCATTTACCATTTTCAACCCCCCCCCCCCCCACAAACACACACACACAGGCCAGAACTGCAGAAAGAGAGTCAGGTGGCAACCCTATCAACTAGGTGCACTGATACTGCTCATAAAAAAGGTCTTTTATGCTTTGTGTGGCATCCTTCCAGAGTGGGATGCATATCTGGTACACGCAGATCCATTGTAAGAGATTCCTACCAACTTTGAGTCAGTCCTTGCATTGTCAGAGAGCAACCATAATATACAGTTGAAGTTACTTTAACATACAATGTTAAGTTGTCAATCTCGCCTTCATTCTTGCTGGATGGGTTCGGAGCCGATCCTCGGCTCCAACTCGGCACTTGCTAAGCTCGAGCTAATTTTACCAGCTCGAGGCAACCCTATATCCCATGATGCAAGGCGGAGACTACCCAGATCTCGTTTGCCGCTTCGCTAACGAGGTGCCTTCTTTTACCAGCTCTAGGTAAGTGAATAGTTTTTGAGACTTTTTGTCTACCCCCCCCTTTAAATTTATATATATAATTGTTTTTTGTTAACTTTAACGACTTACTTTAACCCTATTCCCGTCAGTGTTCCCTTTTATTCGAGTATTTTATACTGCCCAATCCACACATTCAGTGTCAGCTCCGGCTGGAGCCGATGTATCTTCGGCTCCGTTGGCTCCATCGATCTCAAAAAAGAGATCTCGATCCCCTTTGGTAGAATCCATATGTTCGGCTCCGAGATCACCCCTGCTCTCGGAGTGGAGCCATCGGAGCCGTTCTTCTCGGTCGTCCAGGCTGTCTGATCACGACCTCGAGAGAGTGATGAGTAGACTATTAAAGTCTCAGGCATTGGCCCAAATACTCCATAGCCCATCTCAACAGACAGTAGCTATTTCACATCCACCAAACATTCCTCCTTCGACTCTCTTACAGAGCTCGGAGCCAGAGCTCCTCGGAACCGGCACCGCTGTAGCTTCGGAGCCGATACCACCCCTTTTGGCTCAGTCGTCCTCTGCTCCGATTTCCTCCTTGAGACCTTCATTGGAGGGATCCGGGCGTCTGGTCTCCCTCGTCAGCTCCGAGGGGGCGAGTGGCATCAGACCTTTGTCCGACCCCGTTCTCCCTCTCGGAGCTTCGGCGTTGGTGAGCTCGGCCCCATCTGCCTTGGAGCCTTCCCTCTTGGTGAGGCCTGGGGTTCCTATCTCTTCGGAGCGGGAACTTTCTGGTCTCTCTGACGGGGGAGCCTTTGAGGTGATGAGGAGTGTACTAGCCCCTGGGCTTAGTCAACGGACAGTTCCATCAGCTCCTCCCACTACAGTGCCTGCTGACGTCTCTTCTTACTCTCTTGCTCCCGGACCCAGAGATCCAATGCCTCAGGTTTCCCCATTGGGAATATCTTCCTCTTCCGAGGCTTCTCCTGATCCGTCAGGTGAACCCCCGCGTAAGAGG
Source organism: Protopterus annectens (assembly GCF_019279795.1). Classification (NCBI taxonomy): domain Eukaryota; kingdom Metazoa; phylum Chordata; order Ceratodontiformes; family Protopteridae; genus Protopterus; species Protopterus annectens. The sequence goes on from NC_056743.1 coordinate 742,965,492, forward strand.
ACATGTAAGAGGAAACATCTAGACTCTCCTGAGTCTACTACATCAGATACTGACCTGGATGAGTCGGAGGGATCCCCAAGGTCCTCCTCTGATGATGTCTCATTCTCAGACATCCTTGAACTCCTTAAGCAGAGGGGGAACTGGCCCACCCTTAATCCTTCCGAGGACGAGTCAGTATACCTGGAGGCGTTCGGATCTCGACCCTCCACCTCCTGGGTGTCTCCGCCTTTCGACCCTCTTATGGAGGTAGTGGCTCGGAAGGCATGGATGGCTCCAGATTCGGTGGAACCTATCCCTAGGTGGCCTTCAAAATTTATTACGGCCCCACAAGATAGACAGTATTTAACAAAGGGTGTCCCAGTTGATGCCATGGTGGTGGCTGCTGCCACCAAGAAGGAACTAGCTGATCCTTCAGTACCTGCCCATCCTCCTAACAAGGATTCTAGGACTATGGACAGGTACAGCAAGCAGATTTTTTCTTCAGCGACTTTTGCCATGAGATCGCTGAACTACTTATGCCACTTCACCCGCCTCCAAAGAGATGTTCTGAAAGAGTTGGGAGAAGTTTTACAGGATCCGTCAGCTGCTGGGTCCCAGGATAAGATTAGCTCACAGCTAGGAATCCTTAACTCCATTGTTAACTCCTCCATGCGGCTCATTTCTTATGCAGCCGATGGAGCGAGTAGGGCCGCAGGCACAGGAGTGGCTTTAAGGTGTCAGTCCTGGATGCGGCTTTGTAATTGTGCAGACCCTTTCAAGGCGTCCTTCACAAACTCCCCCTTTGATGGGTCGACCTTGTTCGGACCTCAAGTGAAGACACTTTGACTGAATCACGAACAAGATGGCAAGACTCTTTCTGCCGTAGGAGTCCGTTTCTCCACCCCTTCAAGACCTTACCCCAAAGGACAGAAGGGAGGGAAAATGTGGTTCCGCAAATCTCAAGGAGTCACGCCTGATGCACAAAGTCAGTTTACCCCCAGATGCAGAGGGGGTAACAATAATAGACACCGCCCTAGGGGCAGAGGTGGTCCGCAGAATCAGGGTAGCAGAGAGCCTCTTTCTGACAAACCCTTCCAGCATCCCTGAGATGTTGCCTGATTGTCCACCTTCGGAGGCAGTCGAGGGAAAATTATCACTGTACCCAACAGCCTGGCTTTCCCTTTCTCAAGACAAATGGGTACAGTCAATTATATCCGAGGGTTACAAAATTCCCTTTATTCAAACCCCAATTCAACAAAAGGGAACCCTTCCAGACGTTCCACCCGGTCTAAGGGAGCTAGCAGTACTAGAAATATCAAAACTGCTAGTGAAAAGAGCCATCCAGCCAGTCCCAGCGAACCAAATAGGATCCGGAATCTACTCAAGGTTCTTTTTAGTTCCAAAAAAGACAGGGGACTGGAGACCAATATTAGATCTGAGCAAACTCAACAAGTTTGTAAAGAAATCAAGATTCTGGATGGTCACGCTTCAGTCCATTCTGCCCTTTCTGGGCAAGGACAATTGGATGTGCTTTCGATAGATCTTCAGGATCGTGCTATCACATAAAATTCACAGACGCTCCAGAAGATTTCTCCGCTTTCGGCTGGGGACCAGTCACTTCCAATTCAGAGCCCTGCCCTTTGGACTCATTACAGCCCCCAGAGTGTTCACCAAATGCATGGCAGTGGTTACGGCTCACCTGAGACGTCAAGGATTCCAGGTGTTTCCATATCTAGACGACTGGCTCCTCACTGCCCCCACCAGGCATCAGCTTCTCCAAGCCAGAAATTACACCATTCACATTTGCAGTGGGCTAGGAATTTCTATAAATTTTGAAAAATCTGCCTTGTTGCCTTGTCAATCTATTACTTTTATAGGCGCAAGATTAGACACCGTACAACTTTCAGCAAAGTTAACAGACCAAAGGATCTTGGACATTCAAAGACATGTCCAGGTGATTCTTCTCAGCAACAAAATTCAGGCCAGATTTACTCTGAAGGTATTGGGTCTTATGGCGGCCGCTATAACACTTCTTCCCCTTGCCCGCTTTTACATGCATCTTCTACAATGGATGCTATTCACCCAATGGTCTTTTCAACAACTTCCCATGAGTCACAAGATCATAGTAACTCCAACTTGCAAAAGGCATCTGACTTGGTGGATATCGTCCCCTCAAATCCATCAAGGCAGACCTTTTGTTCCTCTTGCCCCAGTTGCCACGGTTACATCGGACGCTTCCCTGATCGGGTGGGGGGACATTATCAGGGCAGAATGATCCATGGCACTTGGCAACCTTTCGAGTACCATCTGCACATAAATGTTCTGGAGATGAGAGCGGTGCTTTAAACGTTGCAAGCCCTCAACGACTCTCTTCCCCTGGGAACTATCGCAGTCCAAACAGACAATATGTCCGTAGTGTGGTATATAAACAAACAGGGCGGAACCAAGTCCTATCCACTGTGTCGAGAGGCTCTCAGACTTTGGCAATGGGCAATCTCCTCTCACCGGTTTCTGATAGCAACACACATCCCCGGAAAATCCAACATCATAGCGGACAGATTGAGCAGAGCTATTCTCATGCCTCACAAGTGGTCTCTCAAACAATCAGTGACGGAAGAGATTTTTCAGAAGTGGGGCCTTCCTTGCTGCGACCTTTTTGCTACACCTCAAAACAGCAAATGCCCAGACTTCTTCTCTTCCCCCTTCCAGGCCATCCCCCCAGAAATGCTCTAACCCAAGATTGGCCCCGGGGACTTCTTTATGCTTTTCCCCCTTTTCCGCTGATACCTCAGCTAATTCAGAAAGCAACCACCTTGAGAGCCAAGTTGATTCTCATTGCCCCTTATTGGCCTCGACAGATATGGTTTCCATTCCTACATCATTATCTCTTGGTACAGCCATGGCATCTGGACCCGGTTCCAGATCTGCTGACCCACCAGTCGGGTCAACTGCACCAATCCATACCTTCTCTCAACCTCACTGCTTGGTTGCTCCACTTCCATCCTTAGCCAGGCTTCCTATGATTTCTAATCCTGTACGGGATATCATAGTAGCTTCCCTAAAATCTTCTACCAGAAAGATTTACACTAGTAAATGGCGACGTTTCTCTTTCTGGGCAAAAGCTAGGAACTTAGACCCCTATACTGCTCCAATTCATTTGGTATTGGACTTCCTAGCTGACATTTTTCATTCAGGATCCTCTTCTTCCACAGTGAAAGTTCAACTGGCAGCCATTTCAAATTTTCATATAGGCCTTTTGGACCACAACATTATGTCACATAAACTTTGCAAGGCATTCCTTCGAGGTATCTTTTTATTGAAACCTCCGATTATAGACCCCCCACCACAATGGGATCTAAATTTAATTTTAACATCCTTGATTCTTCCCCCGTTCGAACCTGCAGCTGCCTGTTCTTTGAAATTGCTTTCTTGGAAGACACGTTTTCTAGTTGCCATTACTTCTGCCAGGAGAGTATCTGAACTTCATGCTCTCTGCATTCGTTCTCCCTATTTAATATTCCACAAAGATAGGGTATCTCTAAGGACTAATCCATCTTTCTTACCAAAAGTGGCATTGCAGACCAACCTAAATCAATCCATTGATCTTCCAGTCTTTTTCCCGAATTATTCTGGAAGAGCGGAACAAAAGTTACATTGTCTTGATGTTCACCGCCAGCTCAGATATTATCTGGACAAAACTAAAATTTTTAGGAAATCTGATCAACTGTTTCTATCCTATGCAGACAACAGGAAAGGCCTTCCAGTTTCTAAGGTAACTTTATCTAGATGGCTGTCTTCTCTGATCACTTACATTTATCAGCTCAGAGGTAAAGAATTGATTTCTAGGCCAAAAGCCCATTCTACCAGAGCTCTAGCTACATCTACAGCTTTTCAGGCTAGACTTCCAATAGACACTATTTGTGCAGCAGCCACATGGGCCTCTCCTCATACCTTTGTTTCACATTACAAATTGGACTTGGCCTCCAGAGACAGAGCGAATTTTGGTTCCACCATTCTCAAGAGTCTGTTCCATTGAGACACCCAGGATAGAGGTGCTGGGGACGAGGTCCCATCCAGCAAGAATGAAGGCGAGATTGACAACTTAACATTTAGAAGTTATGTACCTACCATAACGTTCCATGTTAGTTGTCTTCTCTCGCCTTTTTTCTTGCGTCCCGCCCTCCATCCCCCTAGCCTGGTCAGACCGGGAAGATTATGCATCTTCTATTAAGAGGTTATTCCCCTTTTTCTAGCTGTTCAACTCCTAGTGTCACTAGATTAGGTTGATCCTTTCTAGAGGGTTATGATGTTATCTAGTATTGTTATTTTCTTCCTCCTCTTCAGTTGGAAGAAAATATTACTGTTTCTTTAGCTACCAAACGAGATCTGGGTAGTCTCCGCCTTGCATCATGGGATATAGGGTTGCCTCGAGCTGGTAAAATTAGCTCTTGAGCTTAGCAAGTGCTGAGTCGGAGCCGAGGATCGGCTCCGAACCCAACCAGCAAGAATGAAGGCGAGAGAAGACAACTAACATGGAACGTTATGGTAGGTACATAACTTCTAATTTACTATGTGTCCTTGCATTAAGAACACTAAGAAAAGGAAATCAGAAGTACTTAGCTGTGTTTAAATGCATACACACACACACACACACACACACACACACACACACACACACACACACACACACACACACACACACTTCCATTTGTGCATTTTCTTGATTTCCCCACTTCGCTGATTTATACAAATTTCCATAAAATTTCCAAAATATCTCTAAAACCGCTACAGGATCTCTGGTTATTTTTCTGTCTTTTTAAGTTTTTACATACTCTTCTCAAACCTGACCCAGCAGGTGTAGCTTTAGTTATTCCCAATGCTGCTAAACATGTAATTCCTATCCTACACTTTCTGATAAGGATGGGAAGATTATTGATGGGTACGGAAAAATAGCGTATGCTTCTGCAAGTTTGATTTTTTAGAATTTTGAATTATCATGTTCACATGTTAATGTTTATTCTAATTGTGAAAGTATGAGGAATGTTTTGCCTGCCGTTTCTTCTGGTGAGGAAAAATCTGCTTTATATAATGTAATTTCTTCTGTTGTTCAAGTCACTTCTCATTGTATACAGTGTGTGTGTATGATCCTGTTGATACTTCAAGAGCTACAGTCACTGGTACTGTTTTAAGGAGATTTGTATGACTGCATTCTCAGCACTACCCAGATTATGTTAAAAATGTGATTTTAAATTCTCCTTTGGATGGAGATTTAGTGTTTGGCCCCTCTGCTGCAGAGGAGATCAAAATGTGTGATGAAAGGAGTAATCAGATATGGGGAATCTTCAGATTTTCAACCTTTTTCAAGAGATTATCTAACTCCTCATCCAATTTTGGGAAAAAAAACAAAATAAACAGTTTCAACAAATTAAAGGTAAATAGGCTTTTAAGAAAAATGGTAAGGGGGTTCCAGCAAGATTTATGGAAACTCTCAAAACCAAGGACAGTCCAGGAAGCCAGAATAACTATTTATAAGATGTTGTTCCTCATTCCCCACCCTGGCAGCCCTTTTTTGTCTTTGAGAAAGTCTGAATATTCCCTTTTCTCTTTAGCAACAGATAGTTTCAGACAAATAGTTTCTGAAGATCATTCATCAAGCTTACAGATGGCAGACAGAGGAAATTTGTCCTTGCCAGGGGGAAATTACTCATCCTCCAGACCAGACTATTTTTGTTTACACCTGTCCTTTATCAAATGCTGTCCCAGGGAATGTTACAATCTGTTCACTGTTTGTATTTAGTAATGCTTAGAGACCATTTCTGAATCTTTTTCCCATAATCTGTTTGTGATGGCGCCTAAATTCAAAATGATGTCACTTCACACACTGTTGCCTCTTCTTCCTCATTCAAGTTCCCAAGTAACATTAAATTTAAAATGTTCTTATCACATTTCTAGTCATTCAAACTTCATTTCCTAAGTTTTTGTATGTGTGAATCACATTGTCAGTTCTCTGCCTTACCCTTTGGATTATCTACTGCATCATGAGTGTTCACAAAGTTTCTAGTTCCAGTTATAGCTTATGGCAGACTACAGGATATCCATATTTTTCCATATTTAGACAACTTGCTTATCTTTGTAGAGTCTTTTTCAAAGTGTCAGGAATCTCACTCTTGGGTGAGAAATTTCTTACACAAGCTGGGATTCCAAGAGCGCATTCAAAAATCTTTCTTGACTCCTTCACACAGGGTTGTGTTCCTGAGGTGTCTGCTGAACACCACAGTTCAAAAGATCTCTTCTTCCACAGGAAAAAATACATCTATATCTAGATTTGTTTCTAAGGTTTTCCACTCAGACTTCGACCACTGTGAGGGAATACCTCAGGATTTGGGGTTTCATTGCATCTGTGAGTCTCATGATAACCCCGACAAAACTCCACAAGTGAAAGATACAATGGTATCTGAAGTCTCTTTGGTCCCAGCATCAGTATCCCTTGTTTTTTCAAATCTCAGTGCTGTGGTTTGTTAACAGAAAAATTACATGGTGGAGACAGCTAATATCCCTAAATTTGTGTCTTCCCTTATCCCTACCTGTTCCAAAGCAGTCAGTCATCACAGACATCCTGGTCTTTTCTTTGGGGAGCAGTTTCAGGAGGGATAATACTTAAGGTATGTGGGATACCTGAAAGAGATGCCTGCCCTGATCAAGGCACTCAGCTCTCTGAATCATTTTTGGTCCCCAGGACTTCTTCAAGTTGTTTTCAACAATACCACAGTCATATGGTACATCTTTTGCAGACTAACCATATTAGCTTGGGATATGGCTTCAAAGCACAATCTCACTCTACATGCATCATTCATCCCATCAGAGCAACACTCATTTGTCCATCCCACATAACCTCTTCTCCTCTCTATACCTTAGACATCTCATATACTCCAGAGTCCTGTTCATTTCCTTGTAAAGTACTAGCAAAAAGTTACAACAATTCTTATTTTTCTTAACTTTGTTTGTTACATATTGTATCTTTAAATACTATGATTTTATGTGTACTTATGTATTTACTGTTATATAATTACTTGATTATAACTTTTGTTATTGTAGAGCTTTCCTCCCCAGGACTCCATTGAAAATGAGTTCTTCTTGGCCCAATGGACCATCCTGGCAAACAAACTGCAAATAAAATAAAAAAAAAATGTACATTTTTCCTCTAGTAGATCTATTTGCCTTCTCTCTAAATAATTAGTTAGTAGATTCTGCTCCAGGACTCCATGCTAGAAGGCAGATGCCTTTTTCTTCGACAGAAGTGTTCCTGTATGCTTTTCCACCCTTTCCACAGATATCCAGGGTACTTCTGAATCTCCCATGATCTTTGTGGTGACTCCTTTTCTGGCCCAGACAGCAGTGGTTCTCGACAGACTAGATCTACTTGTATAAGAACAGGTGTGCTTGATACATCGCATATCAGTCAGCTTCAGCTGCTTGCCAGAATGATAGATTCTTAGTACCTTTTAGGCACCTGTTTACTGAGGATGTGCAGAAGGTGCTAATGGAGGCAAGGAAAGCCTGCTATTAGAAAACGATATATTAGCAAATGGAAAATATTTTCTAGTTGATGCTAACAAGATCATAACCAGCAATAATTCAGCACTCGTTGTTCCTCTGGTTTTACAGTATTTTTGTGAGTTATTTTCCAATGGACTTTCTTACTCCTTCATGAAAATTTATTTATTGGCCATTTCAGCAAGTATGCCCATGGATCCTCCTCTTTCAAGGCTTTCTCATGTCAAAATGTTCTTGGAAGGGGGTTTGTATAAGAGGCCTTCAAGAAAACCAGTGGCCTAATCTTGGGTTCTTAATTTTGTGTTAGAGAAGCTAAGACTTGCTCCAGTTGAACCAGCTAATCTGGCTGACTTAAGATTCAAAACATGGAAAACAGTTTTACTGATTGCTCTGACCTCTGCAAGAAGGGAATCTGATATGCAAGCTCTTATGGTGAGTCAACCCTGTCTCATTTTATGCAAAGACATGATCTGATGTTGCCAGTTTTCATTAATTCCTCAACTATTGGGTTCGGATCTGAACTTTGGATTCGAATCGGCCATTACTATAGCTCGTAGGCAACTGAAACTCTAGCGCACCTCCTTACCCATAATGCACCAATTCCTAACATACCTCAGATCTTGTTGTCCGCTTTTCGTAATATAGACGTGGTCAGCTTTGCTCTCGAGAGGATTTAGAGATAAGTGCTATTTAAATCATTTCCCCCTTTTTTACTCCTGTATATACTTAGTGTATTTCTTTCATACAATTGCTGGTGTTTTTCTTAAGAATGTAAATCCTTTAAATATATATATATATATATATATATATATATATATATATATATATATATATATATATATATATATATATATATTAAACCTTCCTCTTACACCGTTGATGTATTCCTTTGTACCATTGTTGGTATTCTTTCTTTTCTCTTTTTTATTCCTCCTTACTCTTCAAATAACTTAAAAAAAAAAAACTTTTTTCTTGCAATGTTTGCTTTTCCATCATGTCTGAAAAAGGATTTAAAAAGTACAGGAAATGTGTCCATAAGCTACCTTGCTCTGACGCTGATGATCTCTGCTTCTATTGTTTAGGCTCAGAACATCTTAATGTGGAATGTACTGTTTGCAAGAGTTTTAATCCCCAAGCAATAGCAGACAATAAAACTAAATTGATTCTTAAAGGACTACTGTCTACCCCTTTTTTGGAAGTGATATCTGGGGCTCTCCCCCCCAAGACACCTTCTAAGGATGCTCCAAAAAAGTCCTAGAAAAAGTTGGGTTCTTCATCTCTGTCTTCAATAGACCCTCCACACAAAAAGTCCAGGTTGGATCCAAAACCGCCTGGCTCCAAGACTTCCACAGAATTGCTTAAAATGTCTTTGGATCTGAGTACTTTGGGTCCTAACAGACTTCCTTGACTCTGATACTCTCTCTTTAAATACCCAGTGCCATCTAGGGTCCCATCTCCCTTCCTTAAGAGATGGAATTCCAAATCACCTTCTATTCTTTCATCTCATTATTCCACTGAAACCGACATGGATAGAATGATAAGGAAGTTTCTCTCAGTGCAAATACAGATGGGGGTTCTCCTGGCTCCTACCCCTTCAGGTTAGGAAACCTTGGCCAGCTCTACCTCTCCAGTATAAGCTCCTTCTCTGATTGGACATTTCATTTCAGAGTCCTTGGATCTAAGTATGCAGAGACCATCCAAATCAGATCTGAGGATATTGGTCTCCTTGGATCAGAGGGTTTCTCTGAGTGGCCCAGCTCCAATGAGTTTGGAGCCAAGTAGCTCACAGACCTGTAGCATCCTGGTCAGATCTGAGGTCTCTGAGACCACTCTGAAGTTTTTAGAGACATCTCTGCCACTTGGAGCCTCGGCCCTGGACAGCTCTACACCAACTCTTGCCTTGGGTAGATTGCCTTCAGGGCAGATGGAGCCGATGGGGCAGAAGCATGGCTTCTCGGCTTCATCAGCTTCTTTGTCTCCGGGATGGTCTACCTTTGGGGTAGTAGAGACAATGTTCTCTGGTTTGGCAGGATGGATGGTCTCTCCCCCCTCAGATCTTCCTTCAACATCTTATGTGTCTCTGCACCATGAGCCTTGACATTTGACTCCACAGAAGCAGCCAGTCCAACCCCTCCAGATTACCGAGCAGGGTATCGCCGTCTATTCCAATACTTCCCCAGAACACCCCACTGAGGAAGTACCCTGAAAGAGAAAGTGCAAAAGGAGGCACTTGGATTACCCACAGGAATCTATCACAGAAGACACTGGATTCAAAGAAGGAGAAGGATCCCCTTGATCACCACCCAAAGATGTCTCATTTGGTGACATTCTGGAGATTATCAAGCAAGGGGGGTGTTGGTCTTTCCAAAATCCTTCTCTGGAGGAATCTGTGTTTCTGGAGGCATTTGGATCTGGCCCATGTACCTTTTGGGTAACTCCATCCGCTGATGAGCTCATTGATTTGATCTCTCAGTGGGTGTGGAAGGAACCTGATGCAGTTGAACCTATCCCCAAGAGACTAGACTGAATTCTGGAACCTCTGACAGGAAGGGAATTCTGGAGCAAGAGAGTACCAGTGGATGTCATGGTCATGGCAGCGGCCACAAAGAAGGAACTTGCAGAATAAAGTTCCACTGTCCATCTCCCTAACAGAGAGTCCATGGCTTTGGACAGATTTGGGAAGTGTGTCTATGCTTCAGCAACTTTTGCTCTTAGGTCACTAAATTATTTGGCACATTTCACTAGTTTGCAAAGAGATTTGATAAAGGAACTGTCAAATACTCTTTCAGGGAGTACTACTGCAGAGACTCAAGCTTCAGTAATCTCGCAGTTGGTGACTCTTCAGTCCATTTCAAATTTGTCCTTGAGGCTTATCTCTCATGTGGCTGAGGGTACCTCATGGACAGCAGGTTCTGGCATCTCAATAAGGCGACATGCCTGGATGTACTTGTATGAGTTTGTGGAGCTGTTCAAGTTTTCTTTCGTCAGTGCTCCCTTTGACAGAGCTTCCTTATTTGTCCCCAAGGTGAAGGCCACACTCTCCAGATGTGAAAAAGATGAAGAGACTCTCTCTGCTGTAGGAGTATGTTTTTCAACCCCTCAAAGGACTCTCTCTAGGAATCAACAAGGGAGGGGGGCAGAAAACATAGTTCAAAAAATCTAATGGTCCTTTCCAAGATCCGCATGGAGACAATTCCCCAGAGGCAGAGGAGGGAATGCTAATGGAAGATACTGCCCATGCAGCAGAGGTGGCCCACAAAACCAAGGGTCTAGAGGGACGTTCTCTGACAGACCGTATCATTGCTCCTGAAAGGAGTCATGATTGTCCCCCTCTGGAGGCGGTCGGGATTGTTTATCCCTGCACCAGAGAGCCTGGCTGGATATCACAAAAGACACCTGGGTGCAGAGGATTATTTCCAGAGGTTATATAATTCCCTTTTCCCTCTCATCTCTATACTCACAAAAGTTTCTCGATGTTCCACCCAATCAGAGGAAAGCAGCAGCACTGGAAATACAAAAGCTGATAGAAAAAAAGAGTCATCCAAGAGGTCACACCAGACCAGAAAAGATCCGGAAATTACTCAAGATTCTTTTTAGTGCCAAAGAAAACAGGGGACTGGAAACCAATTCTGAATCTCAGCAAGCTGAACAAGTCAGTTCGACACTCAGAAATTCAGATGGTCATGGTTCAGTCCATCTGCCGTTCCTAGGTAAGGACGACTGGATGTGCTTGATAGTTCTTCAAGATGCATACTATCACATACAAATGAACAGGTGATCCTGAAGGTTCTTACACTTCCGGCTGGGAGCCAGTCATTTCCAGTACAGACTCCCGTACTTTTGACTCACCACAGTCCCCATGGTGTTCACCAAATGTATTGCAGTGGTTGCAGCTCACTTGAGACTGCAAGGATTCTGAGTGTTTCTGTATTTAGATGACTGGCTCATTATCACTCCAACCAGGCATTCCAAACTTGCTCCCTCCTGGGAATTACAAATAAATTACAACAAATCACAGTTGCAGCCATCTCAAACACTGGATTTTATAGGGGTAAGTTTCAGTACAGTATCTGCAACCGCTTCACTTCCCCTAGCAAGAGTACAAACATTTATGATTGTCAGACTGGGAATCAGACACTTGTCAGGCACTGCAAACTACAAGAGAGATGACAAAAATCCTACAAAGTATCATTTCAATTATTTGTTTACAAATAACAGTGGAACTAGATACAGATGCATACAGTTGTAAGGTAGAAACAAAAATAATAGAGTTGAACATTGTCATAAAATCCAGTAACTCATTAAGTTGCAGCATGTAAACAAGGAAATGTACTTGATTAGTAGACAGAAGTCAGCACAAAGTAAAATATGAAATTAAAGCAATAGATGAGTGTGTGTCTACAAATGTTTGAATATTGCATCAGTCATGCTTCTACAAAACGCAAAGCAGCCATTTCATAAAATCAGGACACTTGGCTAGTATTCAGAAATCAGCACGTTAGACTAGAAAATAAAAGAAACCGCAGACTCTGACTACTAATGTTTGAAACTTTCATCACACATGTGAACCTTGCATCACACATGCTTTATACAGAGCTGCCAGCAGGTCAAAAAAAATTACACTTGGCTAGGATTCAGAGATCAAACAATTAAAAAAAAAGACTGTTTTTACTATTGTTTGAAACTTGTTTCATTCAGTTGTCTTCTTCAAAGCAAGTGGCAATTATATTATAATATCACTGCATTTAGTTAGCATTCAGAAATCATTCCAAACTAATATATGAAATGAAAGGAAAGGTACAGAAAGCACTGCTTGCTATGTTGTAGCCTTCCATTACCTGTATATTTTCTTGCAAGGTATAAAAGACTGACTAAAAAAACTACTAAATTCCAAAAAAAATAAAATAAAATAAAGGTATAAAA